>NW_007245850.1:67348-68062 GCF_000164805.1 Carlito syrichta | reverse complement strand
AAAGTGGCCCATCCAGAATGTTTGGAATGTGGCCAGTTCAAAGTTCACAGTGGGCTACCTGCAAGTAACCCAGCCGCATCTCTCAACAAAATGGCTGTCTTCTAAAACTATATTCTACAATTTACTCCTTCAATAAATCCTAAGATCATGACCCAGAAGCCTGTGACCAATACTAAGGCTCTTAAATGTGACTTTTCACTCTCTTAATGGTATTCTTAGATATCCTGGTCAATTTATTCGCATTTTTTCTTTGTGGTAAGCAATTTGTGTGTCCTGTTTAAGAAATATGTTTCTACCCAAGGCTATAAAGATATTCTCTGTTAAAAACTGATTTATTTTACCTCCACAATAGAGCCACAATCCCTTTAGAAGTGATTGTTTGGAAAGGAGTGAAAAAAGAGTTTGAATTATAAGTTGTGTGAAAGCCAAAACTGCAGTTTGTGGAAGAATGGGAGCAATGAGCTTCTAAAGTTAGCTTGTGTTTGTCCCGGTCTCCGAGATTTTATGTTTTGAGCTCACAGGAGCTTAATCTGATTAGTGCTGAGTAGAAAGGGGGAGGAAATGGGGTCAAATAGCTTCTGAACGCATCCTAGTGGTCTCGAGGTCAACGGCCCTTCCTGATCCCTAACGCTCAGTGGATCCCCATGGCTGGCTCCCAAACCATCACAACAGAGACCTTCAACTATACACTGTGTGTAAGTATCAGCAAACTTT
>NW_007245850.1:36657-67328 GCF_000164805.1 Carlito syrichta | reverse complement strand
CGGAGCCCAGCAGGTTGAGGCTGTGGTGGCCGGGAGTGGCCACTGCACTTCAGTCTGGGCAACAGAGTGAGACTCCAACTCAAAAAAAGAAAAGAAAACTTTAAAAAAACAGTACCATTTTCCATAGCATAACAATATAAAAAATTTAAGACTAAATTTTTTGAAAAGCTAAGTTTTTTTCCCATAACTTTATTTTTTTTAATTTAAAAGATGTGGTGTACAATTCAAGGTTAGGTATACAAATGTTCATTATGCAGCTACCCTTGTTGATGAGGTGTGACCTCCCCCTTCCCTAGCAGTTTCCCTCAACTACCAATCCCATCCACCCCACTCTCCATCAGTTTTCCACTACTGCCAGTCCCTTTCTTATAGTATTATGATAATTGTTGAAGGTCCACTTATGTGTAAGAACATATGGTACTCTGTTCTGTGTCTCTGTGATAGATCACTGAGTATGATAAACTCTAAATCCTTTCAAGTTGCTGCAAAGTCCACATGCTTGCCCTTCTTTAAGGCTGCATAGAACTCCATTGTGGGCAGACCCCTCAGGGCCCTCCCACTGTAGGAACTCTTCTGTCCCCTTAATAAACCCAACTTAAAAAAAAATATTCCACTGTGTATAAGTACCTCATTTTTTTTTTATCAAGTCCAGTTTTGATGAGCAGGACAGTTGGCTCCATGTTTTTGTTACTGTGAATAGTGTGGTAATAAACATGCATGTGCAGGTATTTTTATGAGAGAATAAAGGGAGTTCCTCCAGGTATATTCCCAAGAGGGGAATTGTTGGATCATATGGAAGGTCAATGTCTAGTTCTTTCAAAAATTGCTACAGTTTTCCAAGGAGGTTGCACTAGTTTGCATTCTCTCCACCTTTTTCTCCGCATACTTGCCAGTATCTATTATTGTTTGTTTTATTGATGATGGCCATTCTTACTGGGGTTAAGTGGTATCTCAATGTAGTTTTGATTTGCATTTCTCTGATGATCAGTGAGACTGAACACTTTTTCATGTGTCTGTTGGCTGCCTGTATATCTTCTTTTGAGAAGTGTCTACTCATGTCTTTTGCCCGCTTTTTAATGGCTTCTTTTTTTCTTTCAGCATTTTGTGTTCCTTGTAGATCTTTGATGCTAAGCCTTTCTCAGAATTGAAGCTGGCAATCAATTCCTGATCAAAATCCCAAATGCCCATGCCATAAGAGACATGATAGACAAGTGGGACCTTATCAAACTGAAAAACTCCTGCAAACCAAAGGAAACCATCAAGAGAGCGGAGAGACAGTCTGTAGAATGGAAAAGTTAAGTTTTTAATCACACTTGGAAAATATACTTACAGAAATTATAGAAGAAATAGATGCAAAAAAAATATTTTGATAATTGAGCAAAGTAGAACAGTAAATGTTGATAAGATATAAATTCTATCCCTATTCATTTTCTGATTCAATGGATTCTTTATCAAAATTGCAAGTGCTCTTTTGTTATTTCATTTGTATGATTTTTACTTTCAAAAACTGATTCTAAATGTGTATGGAAATGTAAATAACCTAGAATGACAAAACAACAAATTTGTAGACCTTACATCTTTTGATCAGAACTTTGTGTAAAGCAATAAAAAAGAATTATGACAGTTTCGCTTTGGCATACAAATAAATAAATTAGTGGGCCAGAATGAAATCTAGAAAATAGAATAATACCTGCTTATTTGTTTAAATTTTTGACAAAAGCAATTCAGTAGGAAATTGAAATGTATTTTCAACAAGTGATTCTTCCAAAAATTCTGTATATCTATATTTGACAAAACAAGTCCTCAATTGCTACTCCATTCCATACCCAAAGACTAATTTGGGTTGAAGCTCAGTTCTAAATGTAAAACCTGACAGTAACTTAAAAACAAAAAAACAGGGAGAATATCTTTAAGATTTTGACACTGGCAAATACTTAATAGAGAGGACAAAATCAATAAACTTAAAAGAAAATAAATTAATCTTAGTCTTAAAATTGACTAAGAATGGACTTGGGGAAAATTTTTAAGTTATGAAAATATTTTACACCAATATTTAGATGTATGCTTTTAATAATATATTGAATTATACACTTGAATTCTGAATAATTTGATGCATGCATTTAAAAATATAAAATGCAAAAGTGTATAACACTAATTATGTACTATAAGTGGTATGTGATAAAAAAATCTACAAAATAATTAAAAATACAATTAAATTAACACTGTTAATAGATGAATAAGACTACAAATTTGAACAGTAGCATTTGACTCAAAAGAAGAAAAATAACCAGAAAACAGTAGAAAAAAGTAGATATAGGAAATGTGAAAAATAAAGGAGAAAAAAATCCATTAAATTAATGAATTAATAAAGAACGAGTTCTTTAAAACAATTATCAAAGTTGCTAAAAGTTAATCATCCATTTAAAGAAAATAAAACACAAATTTACTTGATAAGTAAATACAAATAGGAAATAGAAACCTGTAAAACAATTTTAAGAGAGAAATTTAAGCCAATTCAGCAAAAATACAGTTGTGAGGAAGCAAATAACATAATAAATATATCAAGCAATTATATTAATGTATGTAAACATAAACAGAAAGCATATTAAAAGAGAAGACCTGTTTAGAATGCAACAAACTAAAATATACACAAATAAATTTAATAATAACTTTTATTTATAATTTATATGTGACACTTAAATGCAATCACATAGTGTATAATGGTCAAATAAGGGTAACTGGGACATCCATCACATTTATCAATTCTTTGTGTTGGTAACATTCCTAATCCACTCCTCAATTTATTTTGAAATATCCAATAAATTATTGTTAACAGTCTCTATATTGTGCTATCAAATACCAGATCTTACTTTTTTCTAACTGTATATTTATACTCATTAACAGACCCCTCATTATGTTCCCCTCCTCACTGCCCTCCTTCACCTCTGGTAGCCATTCTTCTACTGTCCATCTACATAAGATATTTTTTTTTTGAGCTGCTGCATATTAGTGATAGTGTGAAAAATGTGTGTGTATGTGCGTGTGCCTAGTTTATTTTACCTAATGTAATGTCATTCAGTTCCATCCATGTTACAAATTGCAAAATTTATTTTTTATGACTGAATAATATTCCCCTCTGTATATGTGTCATATTTTCTTTATCTATCTATTCCTTGATACTTAGATTGATTTCATATCTTGAATATTATGATTCATGCTGCAATAAAAATGGTAGTGCAGATAACTCTTCAATGTACTGATTTCTTTCTTTTTTCTTATAAAACCAGGAGAGAGATTGATGAATCATATGATAGTTATATTTTTAGTTTTTTGAGGAACCACCATACTGTTATTCATCGTACCTATACATATTAATATGTTCAACAACAATCTGTAAGAGTTCCTCTTTCTCCACATTCTCACCAGCATCCATTGTCATTTGCCATTTTAGTAAAAGCCATTTAAACTGAAGTGAGATGAAATTTCAATTTGGTTTTGTTTTGATTTCTTTGATAATATAGTGATGTTGAGTTGTTTTGTTTTTTTGTTTTTTGAGTTGGAGTCGCACTCGGTCGCCCAGATTGGAATGCAGTGGCCGCTCCCGGCCACCACAGCCTCGACCTGCTGGGCTCCGGCGATCCTTCCACCTCAGCCTTCCGAGTAGCCGGAATTACAGGCATGCGCCACCACGCCCGGCTGATTTTTTGATTGATTGTAGAGATGAGGTCTCACTGCCCAGGCGGGTCTCGAACCCACAGGCTCAGGCAATCCACTCATCTCAGCCTCCCAAAGGCGTGGGATTGTAGGCTGAGCCACCGAGCCCGGCTGAGTATTTTTTTATATTCATTTGCACTAGCCATTGGTATGCTATCTTTTGAAAAATACCTATTCAGATCTTTAGCCTATTTTTAAAAATAGAATTATTATTATTTGGTGTTTGAGTTCTTTACATATTCTGGTTGTTAACTTTATGTCAGTTGAATTGTCTGCAAATATTTTCTCTCATTTAGTATGTTGTCTTTTCACTTTGTTGCTTATTTCCTTTGCAGTGTAGAAGCTTTTTAGCTTGCTGTGATTCCATTTGTCTATCTTTGCTTTGGTTGCATTTGCTTTTGCAGTCTTATTTAATAAACCTTTAAATGTTACATAGGCAAAGTTTTAAATATATTGAAAAACATAAAATAGATGAACAAATGAAAAGACATCTCATAATTTTGTAGGATAGCTCAACTGCAAAAATATGCCTTTTCTCTTTAGCTTATACATAAATCATCCAACAAAGAAATGTCAATTTTTTTTTCTATTTAGGTAAGCTAATTAGCATTTGATATGAGCAAACACATAATAAAAGAAGACATGAAATCTTTTAAAATGAAAAGAAATAAGGAAAGTGAAACTTGTTCTATCATATATAAAAAATACTAGAAAGTCTGTTTAATTAAAGCAGCCTGGGTTTGATACCTGAATAGTCATATTCACAGTGGTATTACACCGAAAAGGCAGTAGTACACTGATGTACATATAGAATTTGATATATGACAAATATGTCCTCTCAAATCACTGGTGGAAAAAGACAGAAGTCTCAAGAAACAGTATTGCAACTACCAAGGTAATAATATTATGCTTATATATTGTACAGTGTATTGTGAAGCTGTCCATATAGATCTGACACATTAATATAAAAATACAAAACCACTCTATCCACACAATGACCATTTGTATACTTAACCCTGAATTGTACCCTATGTCTTTAAAATAAAACAAATTAAAAAAATAAAATAAAATAAAGAAAACCATACAAGAAAAAGGTGATGCCTGGTTTGCATTATACCTCTAAGACTGTGGTCACAAACTGATAGTGGAGGATCAGATTTAATTTGGTATACCCAGCTGTTGTTTTCTTGGGGATGGGGAGGTGGTATCTTTGTTTATGTATTTATTTGGCAGCAAAATATGTGCTGTCTGTAGGGTCTCTGAAACTTTTTCAGCTATCTGATTCACAAATGTGACATGTGGATTCAAAATTCCTTCTGTTGAGGAGAAAATATAGAATTAGAGAGGAGCAATTTGAGAATTAAAGTTATTTTGCTGTTACTACAATGTTTTGCAATATAATCCAGAAAATGAAGAAGTAAATGTTCACTCATCATAACATCAGATTTTTTATTCTGAAGAAACAGCATTAATGTTATTCATAGTTAAAATAAAAAGTGTTCTTATAGTAAAAAGTCTATTTTATAAAATAAATTAGTACTTAATGGGGGTAATATTAGTTTAATTAATTAATTAATTTTGTTGAGAAAGCAGGATTTACTGAAAGGACAGAAAAGCTCCCAGAGTGGAAGGGGACCTGAGGTAGTTTCCTGGTGTATTAACTTTAGATATTTATTGCATAAGTAGAGATATACTGGAGTAAAGCACATCACCACTTCCAGATTCATCTTCCCTGTCATCTATGTAAACAAAACTTCCCCTTTCTTCGTGTGCACATTTCTCATGTTGAGAAAGTGAACAGAAACTGGAGAAATGGCAAATAAAATGGCATCAACATCTGCCAAAAAGTTTAAATTTACTTTCCATAAACAAATTAAGGTAACAAAAACGAAGACAAAGGACTGAAAGAATTGGAATGTAATTTAATAAGACTGAAGTCCAGGTAATAAAAAATACCCAATTATTTTTTAAATCTTTCATCTTCTGTCTTGTAGGTTAAAAGTGAATTAACAAAAGGCAGATATTATATTTAACAAATATGCAAAATTAGAATTTGAAGTTAGGCTTGTCTTTGTCTTTTAAAAGCTAAAGAAAGGTGAGTTTACCTAGCAAAAATAACTTGGACAATAAAATATATCTTAAGTATTGGTGAGAAGATTAGAAGAAACACTTAATTGATTGAAGACAATGAAGATAATGTATTTAGGGATACAGACATGGCCTCACCAGGTCAAGTTCAAAGCAAAATAACATCATTCGATAAAGAAAGTTTAGAACATCTATACCAATAATGTTATATAACAAGGCTTTTTTATCATTATTCTACATAGAATTTCAAAATTAAAGCATCATCTTAATTGCAATAGTCCAAAGTAGTCATTAGGTTTAACTTTTGTGAAAATTGAAATTAATGAGCAATTATTTAATTTTTAATTCAGGCACAGAATATTTCATGAATTTCAAAATAATAATAAAATTTTAAAAATTGTTTATTAATTTAATCAAATAATAGAAAGATGTTTTATTTTTCTTCATATAGATCTTGATATTACTATGCCTTAATTTTGCAGGAAATTTTTGTGTTTTTTTGTGGGTTTTTTTTTGAGTTGGCATCTCACTCTGTCGCCCAGACTGGAGTGCAGTGGCCGCTCCCGGCCACCGCAGCCTCGACCTGCTGGGCTCCGGCGATCCTTCCGCTTCAGCCTTCCGAGTAGCCAGAATTACAGACATGCGCTACCACGCCCGGCTGATTTTTTGATTTATTGCAGACATGAGGGCGCGCCAAGTTGCCCAGACGGGTCTCGAACCCGCGAGTTCAGGCAGTCCACTCACTTCAGCCTCCCAAAGGCATGGGATTACAGGCTGAAACACCAAGCCCAGCCTGCAGTAAATATTTTTAAAAATTCATTCTGCTCTGGGGATTGTTTAAACAACAGAAATTTGTTTCTCATAGTTCTAATGACTGGAAGCACATGATCAGTGCATCAGAATGGCTGAGTTTTAGTGAGACTCTCTTCTTGGTTTGCAGATGGCCACCTTCTCACTGTTTTCTCACGGTGGTAAAGAGAATGAGCAAACTGCCTGGTGGTTCTTTTCATAAGAGCACTGATTTTAGGTTGACCTATAGTGATAAAGTCATATGGATATCAATATGTCACATACACTCTGGAGAGCAAAAGCTACATTCTGTAGATGCTTAGAACAGTATTGTTGCAGTACTGTCACTCTTAGGAAGATTCCATCTCTAAGAAAATATTTTATCTCCACTGAATATTTTTACCTCAACTTCTCTCTGATCTTAACAGCACTGATCTTTTAACTTAATTCTGTAGAAGCAGAAGAAATTAGATGATTACTAAATATTTATGAGAAGCATATTACTGACAAAAAAAGAAAGCATTACATTATCATGTTCCTTACAAAAGAGAATATATACAAATAATTCCAAATAAAGTAACAACAGCATATTTGAATTTGTTTCTACTGAGCTGATAAATTTAACAATATCCAACTGCATGCTTCTTTCAGAACTTACACGACAAATTTTAATATAAAAGTATTATTAAAATATTACTTTTTCACTTTACAAAGTTTACTAATAATATAACAATCTATGCGTTATCCACAGTTACATTAAAAAAACGAATAGTTTGAAACTTACTTTGAGAGATATTTAAGTGACATTGGGACAAAAATGTAATGTTTGAGTTATGATATGCCTAAACCTAAGTTACTATTTGTGAGTTTACAACCAACAGCCGGGCTCGGTGGATCAGCCTGTAATCCCGTGCCTTTGGGAGACTTGAAGTGAGTGGATTGCCTGAGCCCGCGGGTTCGAGACCCGCCTAGGCAGCGAGACCTCATCTCTACAATAAATCAAAAAAAAAAAAAATCATCTGGGCGTGGTAGCGCATGCCTGTAATCCGACTACTCGGAAGGCTGAGGCAGAAGGATCACCAGAGCCCAGCAGGCGAGGCTGTGGTGGCTGGGAGAGGCCACTGCACTCCAGTCTGGGCGACCGAGTGAGACTCCAACTCAAAAAAAAAAAAAAAGTTTACAATGGACTTTGAAATATTATTGCACTTACAGAGCTCTTCTATTTGGGATAAAGAACGTTTTTTTCTTTAAATCACTAAAATATCCCCCTCTCTCCTTCTTCACTGAAGCTCAGAGAAAGTAGAAACTTATTACTATATCTATTTCTGTCACAAGTCAATCTGCAGAATGAAATACTGAAATGTTTAGAAATGATTTAGAGTAATACCAGGTCATGCAACCAGAGAGAGCAGAGGATCTAAAAAAACTTTAGTATAGTCACACTCATACTTTAAAATTTATACTTCTTTATATGATTACCTTATGACTTCCCTATATGTTCAGAGATTGATAGGCTAAGCCATTCACCTCATTGAGTATTTTAGAGTAGATTCTTCACTGGGTTTTGACTAGAGTATCATTTCCATGTAATATCAGTTATGCAAAAAATAAAATTATCATAAAATATGTCTGTTTGGTGCTTACAAATGAAAACATTAACTTGGATTACACTTGCAAGAAATATTTTGTTTTTATATGGCTCTGATTTTTGATAATTTTGTATCTGGAGAGTCATCAGAACTAAGCAATTTGAATTGCCCACTGGCAATACACTTTTCTTTCAATTCATACAATAATAATGCTTAATTTGATAATGGAATCCAATTTGTTCTCTGAGCATGAACATTTTTATTATGTAAAATGTAAGTATAGAAAGCTTGATAACAGAAATTCTTATTCTCTGAAAAGGAAGGCAAACATAAATGTTAGGTTTTTCTCTCATTTTATCCACTATGTTATAGATTCATAAAGGTACAGTTATCCTGGGAGGTAACAGTATTATATAAAAATGCAATTAATACATATATTCTGTCCATGTGCAATAAAGCTATATTAAATCTATGTGCATTAGGCTTTATCTTAAAAGTACTTTCCAATAATTCTCTTTCTGATAAAATGGCTTAAATAGAAATCTTCATCAGAATTTGCCATTAACTCTAAGATTTTGTAGTAAACAAAAGGATTAGATATAGTAAATAGAAAGAACAATAATCATAAATAGGAATGCAAAGTCTGAGATAAAAATTGCCTAGCTATTTATATAGTTCCATGGTGCTTTATTCCACCATGGAACTATATTCATATGTACAGACTGTTCATTTACTCATTTTTATATTCTATGCAAAACCTAGAAAGTACTTTTCATACTGTTGGTGAATTATGTTATGTGAGATGTGCACTTATGGCAAAGGGTGACTCAGAGTTTGTACCTGCAGAGTTAAAAACAAAACAAAACAAAGAGCCTAGTTTAATCTAAAACATTTTCCTAGGGAATATTTTCCTTCAGCTACAATATAAGTGAGTAAAAAATGAAAACATTTCTGGTTGTGCAAGTGCTAATTTTCATAATATAGAAACTAGCTTTGAAACTCAAATTAGGGGGTGGGGCAAAATGGCAACAGAAGTGGTCAGAGTGTGAGCATCCCTGCATGGAAGATTGTGCATAAAGATTAATCTGCACCCACCTGTGTGTGCAAGTGGATGAGGAAATATCTAACTAAGGGAAAATATAAGATCAAGCACCCAAGGTCCCCCTGCAGGTAAATTTCTGAATTTACCACCCACCATGCACAGAAGGATATGCCATTCCCAGAGCACCTCTCAGAAAAAGACAGCATAGATTAGCAGCCTCTTGACATATGGCACCCTGTTCACATCACCACCTGTGGCAATGGCTAGGCACTGACAGCACTGACCATAGAGAAGATGTGGTGAGGAGATCTGAAGCTGAGCCCTACCAGAGGATAAGATGCCAGTAGTTGCCATTTTGACACCATTTTCTTTGTCCTGAGCCTGGTAGGGACCTTCTCTAACTCCCCCAATTCTGGGTAGCCTACATTCAGTGATCTCCACGTCCCTCTGGGATCACCATCTTCTGCCTAGCTAGGATACTCCAAGTACATCATAGCAGAGAGACAGAGGCCCCACACTGGATCAAAGTGGGGCTTCTAGACACATAGTAATTTGCTTACATAAAGTAGGTATAAAATAAAAAAATCTTATAGGCAGCACAAGAGAAAGTTCAGACTACCTATTGAGGAAGACCAGTTAGAATAGCAGCAGACATCTACAGAAACACTACAGGTAACAAGAGACTGAAGTTCAATTTTCAAAGTTCTCAAGGAGAAACAATTCCAACCAAGAATTTACTACCCAAATAATCTAAGCTTCATCAGTGATGGAGAATTAAAATCTTTTGCACACATTAAATCTCTGAGAGTTTATGCTGCCTCTAGACCAACTCTATAAGACACATTTAAGAAGGTATCACCCATAGAAGAAAGAAAGAAAAGATTGACCATATTCTTCCCAAGAACTCAGGTAAACAGAGAATCAACACAGCATCGTGACTGCAAAATTGAAATTGAAAATTCTATTTTGCATTGTGACTGCAAAATTGAAAACACATACATAAACCAACTCCAAAACTGAAAGTAAAACAACAAACAAACAAACAAGAATTACAATAGCAAATAACTCTATAAGACATTCATGACAAGTATAAACTCTAGCATCTCTATAACCAGCCTGAATATGAATGGACTAAAGACACCACTAAAAAGACATAGAATGACAAACTTGATAAAAACACACAACTCTGAAATTTGCTGTCTCCAGGAAACACATCTCATAACAAAGGATGCTCACAGACTTAAATTTAGAGGATGGAAAACAAAATTTTAGGCAAATAGGAAAAAAAAAAAAAAAAGTCAGGGGTTGTGCACTTATTATAAGAAAAACAAACTTTAAGCTATTCAAAATGTTAAAAGATGTGGAGCAATACTACATAATGATAAAAGGTTCAATCCATCAATAAGAAATAACCATCCTAAACATATGTGCACCCAACACAAGAACACCAGCTTTCATAAAGCAGCTACAAAGAAAACTAAAAAAAAATATTGACTCTATTACTTTCATAAATGGTGAACTAAATACCCCCAATCAAGCATAAACAAATTATGAAAGAATGAGATACTGCCATTCACCATCTCCAACCACAGTGCAGTAAAAATAAATATCACCACCAACAAAATTTCCCTAAACCCCACAGAGACTTGGACACTAAGCAGCATGATGCTGAACAACTCCTGGGTCAACACAGAAAACAAAATGGAATTAAAATATTCCTGGAGTAGAAGTCAGAAAAATGGCAGCTGAGTCAGTAAGACTATACAAGTCTTGGAGTGAGTGAGTGAGTGTATAGGAAATTTTGTGTACATGCTGGTGAGTGAGTGGGCATGTGAGTGGCTGATTGAGCAAGGGCTCGGAAGCTAGAAATCAGGACTGGTGCAGAAGGTGCTGCTGTACCTGCTCAGCATGGACCCTAGTAATTGCCAGGTCAAAGAAAATGAGATTTTAAAAATTTCTTTTAACTTTTCATCAACAAAACCCTCCCTGGGAAGAAAATGACGGGAGAGATTGACTAAGTGGGGGCTTGTGAGCAAGTGGCCAGAGTCCTCCTTGTGCAACAGCTGGTGCTGCAGCTTCTCTGCTTGGTACCTGGATCTTCCCAGGTAACAGAAGCCAAATGCCATTTTTTAATGGACAAAAGTTTTCCTGTAAAGAAGTGGTGGGGAGAGACTACAGCCCCAGACTCTGTCTCATCACCACAGTAGGAGAGACTGCAAGCTCCAGGTTTTACCTCAAAACTTCAGTGACTGTATGGGCACTGGCAGCAGGTACTGTAGAGGGCGTCCAGAGGCACATTCCCACCAGAGTGGACAAGAGAGGCACCCCATCACCATCTTGAATGCAGGACTGAAAAGTGCCCCAACTTGCTCACCATGTAGCAACAGACCTGATCTCTATGACTGGCAGATAAACTACTCAGGGGTTGATTGTGACCCAGAGGGAATATTCTGAAAGCACAAACTTCAGAAAGTAACTCTATTACTTTCATAAATGGTGAACTAAATAGCCCCAATCAAGCATAAACAATTTTTGAAAGAATGAGATACTGCCATTCACCATCACTTCACAGTGCAGTAAAAATAAATATCACCACCAACAAAATTCCTGAGGGACCTGAAGAGTACTGAATTCCAGGTACCCCACCCCATATGCTGATCCAGCTGCAGAACACTCCTTTTCTGGAGTGACCAGAAAAGAACAAAGAAGGACTCCAAAGAAATCAGTGGTAAGATTGGGGCTGACCCAACAATCCTCAGAACATCAAACCCACACAGCTGGGCCACTACTGAGAGTGACAAACCGAGATGTAGACTTGATATCAGTTGCAATAGAAGAACTCCACTCCAGGATAGGACTGGCTGGGGCATACCAGGGAAAGCAACAATCCCTCACCTTCTCACTAAAGGAGATCTCCCTGACCATATGAGAGTGGGAGGGGAGGAATGCAGTCCCACCCACCTCCACTGCCCCTCCTCCATCTCTGCTTGGGACATTGGGGAGAGAATGAAAGAGAAGAAAGTGGGAGAGAACAGGAGAGAATTGACAAGAGGAAAAATTACAAAGCGTGACACAAGAGAGCAGGGTGTTTTTTAATTTATTTTTAATTTTTAATATTTTTTTGACTTTTTTTAGTTCATTTTTTTAAAAAATATTTTTCCTTTTTCATGAATGTGTGTGATCTGCATCACCCCCTTTTTTTTGTATCTTTTTCTGTTTCTTTCTTCTTTTGTTTGTTGTTTTCTGTTTCTGTGTATGTGAACGATTGAGTGCTCATCTTTCAATTTTTCTGTTGCTGTTTGTTTGTTTTTATTCTTTTGTTCTTCTGTTTATTTTACTTTTTTTTTTAGTTTAAGGTGTGTCAATATATGTGAGGGTTCAATCTAAATTCTTTTTTTTTTTCTCTCAGTCTTTCTGTTTTTCTCCTCCAGTCATTTTGAGCTAGCATGTGTATGCATGTGTGTGTCTTTAGTTTTCTTGGATGTTTTTGTTGCTATTTCTTTTGTTTCACTTTATTGTTATTCCACTTTGTTTTGTGTGTATGCATATGTCTGTGTGTGTGTTCAATCGTTTTTTTTTGTTGTTGTTTTGTTTTTTGCTTTGGCTTCTGCTTTCATTGTTCTGAGGTTTTTTCCTTTTTCTTTTTCTTTCTTTCTTTTTTTAAAATTCTTATTCATCTTATGTCATTCTAATTTTTTCTGTGATCCTCATTGCTGTCACTGTATCTTGGACCTGGGAGTCCACACATTTCCCCAAGTCATCATCATATAGAGTAGTCGTAGTTTCTGAATCCTAGTACTCCACCCCATAACTTATTCAACTTTCAAAACTACAAGAGATAGCAAAGTTTCCCATCCACAGTCGTATTTCAAAATATAACAAACCCAGAGCCCAGATCAGTGAAGAGTAGAGGGCTGAGCAAACATCAGGAGGGAAAGCCTCTTTCACTGACACTGGATAACGAACTAAAGAGAAAAACAAAAGATATGTCACAAATGAGGAAAAACCAAAAGAAGATCTCAAGTAAGTTCAAGTGCAACAAAGAGAAAACTCCTGAAAAATCAGACCTTGGAGCCAAAACAATGGAAGTAATAAACAACTGGCCCCAGAATACCACAGCAATTAGGGAATGGATGGAAAGAGTAAATAAGACTCAAGAAAGACAAGATGCAACACTGAAAGAACCTCTAAAGAGATTTTGATAATAAAAATTTTCATCCAGGAAATAAATAACAAGATAACAAGCATGGAAAGCAGTATTAATTTAACTGAAGTAAGAATTTCAATTTGAATAACATTGAATAACCCAATGTAGAAAACATAGAAAGAAGACTCAGAAAGAAAGAACAAAGCCTACTAGAGATGTGTGTTTATATCAAGAGGATGAACCTATGCCTACTTAATGTCAAAGAAGAAGAAAGGAAATGGAGAACAACTTGGAGCAAGTATTCCAGGACGTAACCCAAGAAAACTTTCCCTATCTCACCAGAGATGTGATGTGCCAAACACAAGAGATACAGAGAACCCCCACAAGACATCAAATGAGAACACCAACCCCAAGAAACAGGGTGATGCATCCACACAAAGTAAGCACAAAAAAAAAATCATAAAGGCAGCAAGAGAAACAGGTCAGACTACCTACCGAGGAAAACCAATCAGAAAGCAGCAGAATTATGAGCAGAAACAGTACAAGCAAGAAGGGACATGAATCCAATATTCAAAGTCCTCAAAAATAAACAAATTCAACCAAAAATTTACTATCCAACCAAGATCATCTTCATTAGTGATGGAGAATTAAAATCCTTCCCAGCCATCCAATCCCTAAGAGATTATGCAGCTTCCAGATCAGCACTACAGGAGGCACTTAGAAAGGCATTAAACACAGAAGAAACTAAAAAAAAAAGAATGACCACACATTTCCCAAGAGAAAGCAGAGCACAGAATCAACAGAGATCACAAGAAAGCAAAAAACTTGGAAACACACACATACATCAACCCCAAAGCCAAAAGAAAACAAGCAAACAAAGAAAAAACTTTATAAGAACTTCATGACAGGGATTAAAAAAATCACATTTCAATAAACAGGCTGAATGTGAAAGAACTAAAGGCATCACTGAAAAGACACAGAATAACAAACTGGATAAGAAAACATGACACAATTATTTGCTGCATCCATGAAACTCATCTCACCAAAAGGGATGCACACAGACTCAACGTTAAAGGATGGAAAATGAGTTTCCAGACAAATGGATCACAAAAGAAGACAGGAGTTGCGATCTTAATACCAGACAAAACTATATTTAAGACATCAAAAATTTTGAAAGATGCAAAAGGACACTACATAATGATAAAAGATTCAATCCATCAACAAGAAATATCCATCCTAAACATATATGCACCCAACATAGGAGCACTAGCATTTATAAAGCAACTACTAAGTAAACTAAAAAAAGATATTAACTATAACACTATTATAGCAGGGAACATGAATACTTCACAAACTGCCCTAGATAGAACATTGAGGCAAAAAATGCACAAGGAGATCAAGAATCTTAACTTTTCACTACACTGAATGGATTTAATAGATAACCTACATATTATTCTACACAACAACCAGAGAATATATATTCTACTCATCACCACATGGAACATACTCCAAGATTGATCACATACATGGCCATAAATCAAGCATAAACAAATTTCAAAAGGTTGAAATATTACAATGCACCATCACAGAATACAGTGGAATAAAGATAAATATCAACATCAACAAAATATTCCCAAAGTCCACTAAGACATGGACACTAAAAACTATGATAACAAACAACTACTGGGTCAACAATGAAATTAAAGTAGAAATTAAAAGATTCCTGAAAACAAATGAAAAGAAAGAAACATCTTACCAAAACCTCTGGGATGCCACAAAAGCAGTTCTCAGAGGGGAATTTATATTTCTATGAGCACACATCAAGAAAATGGAAATATCCCAAGTTGAGAGCCTAACAAATCACCAAAGGGAACTGGAAAGAGAAGACCACCAAAACCCCAACTTTAGCAGAAGAATAAAAATCACCAAAATATGAGCCTAAATAGTGGACATAGAAGACAAAAATATCATAGAAAGCATCAACAAAACAAAAAGTTGGTACTTTGAAAGAATTAACAACATTGATGAACCCCTAGCCAGAATGACCAAGAAAAAGCTCAAATAAGCACAATCAGAATACAAAAGATCAAATCACAACTGACTCCAAAGAAATACAAAAGATTATCAGATATTACTATATACACCTATTGTAAATATACTTGATAACCCTAATGAAATGTATGACTTTCTGACATCACACAACCTCCCCACATTGAAACAAGAAGATATTGAGACACTGAATAAACCAATAGCAACACAGGAAATTGACCCTGTCATATGAAAACTACCTACAAAAAAAGCCCTGGACTGGATGGCTTTCCAACAGAATTCTGCAAAATGTGAAAGGAGGACCTGTTACCAATCCTATTGAAAGTATTCCAGGCAATTGAGAAAGATGAAATTCTCCCCAAATAATTTTATGAAGCTAATATCACACTGAAACCCAAACCAGGTAAAGTTTCAACAACAATAACAAAAAAAGAATGATAAGCAATACCTCTTATGAACATAGATGAGGAAATCCTCTACAAGAGTCTAGCAAATCAGATCTAAAATTACATCACAAAAATCATCAATAATGACCAAGTAGGCTTCATCCCTAGGATGCAGGTCTAGTTCAACAATCGCAAGAAAATAAATGTAATTAAATACATCAACAGATGTAAAACAAGAGCCATATGATTATATCATTAGATGCAGAAAAAGCTTTTAATAAAACCCTTCTTGATAAAAACCCTCAAATACCTAGGTACAGAAGGAACATACCTCAAAATAGTAAGTGCCATCTACAATAAACTCACAACTAACATATTGCTAAATGGATGAAACTGAAAATATTTTCCTCTGAAAACTGAAACAAGACAAGATTCCCACTTTCGCCCCTCTTGTTCAGCATTATGTTGGAAGTCCTAACTAGGGCAAGTACACAAGAAAAGACAGTCAGGGGTATCTAAATAGGAAGAGAAAGTCAAGTTATTCCTCTTTGGTGATGATATGATCCTATACCTTGAAAATCCAAGGGAATCTGTCAAAAACCTGGTTGCACTGATAAAGGACTTTGGCAAAGTCTCAGGTACACAATAAATGTGCAAAAGACAGTTGCTTTCTTATACACCAACAACAAACAGGCAGAGACCAAAATAAAAAGCACAATCCCATTCACAATAGTCACAAAATAAATGAAATACCTTGGCATCTTTCTAATCAGAGAAGTGAAAGACCTTTACAATGAGCACTGCATGCAGTGCTCAAAGAAATCCAAGAAGACACTAACAAATGGAAACATATCCCATACTCATGGATGGAAAGAATCAACATTGTTAAAGTGTCCATCCTACTAAAGGTAATCTACAGATTCAATGCAATATCCATTAAATTACCAACATTCTACTCAGACCTGGAAATGACAATGCAGACATTCATATGGAAACCAAAACAACTATGAATAGCCAAAACAATTCTTAGCAAAAGAAGCAAAGCAAGAGGTATTACACTTCCAGATTTCCAACTTTTCTAAAAGGCTACAGTAATCAAAGCAGCTTGGTATTAGTACAAGGACAGGCATATGCACAAATGAAACAAGATAGAGTTTCTGAAACAAAGCTTCAATTTCTCAATCAACTCATCTTTGACAAAGCCACCAACAACAACCACTGGGGAAAGGAAAACTTATTCAGTAAATGGTGCTGGAAACTGGCTAATCACATGCAGAAGATTGAAACAGTCCCCCTACCTATCACCATACACAAAATGTTAACTCTAAATGAATCAAAGTCCTAAATGTAAAACCTCAAACTATAAGAATCTTAGAAAACACAGGAGCCACCCTTATGAAAATTGGAACTGGAAACCAATTCCTGATCAGAACCCTAAGTGCCCACACCATAAAAAATAAGTTAGACAAGTGGGTCCTCATCAAACTGACGAGCTTTTGCAAAGCAAAGAACATGTCAAGAGAGCAGGGAGACAGCCCACAGAATGGGAAAAGAAAATTTCCAACTGTATATTTGACAAAGGCCTAACATCTTGGATTTACAAGGAACTCAAATGCATTGAAAGAAAAAAAAAAAAAAAACACAGCCCCATTAAAAAGTGGGCAAGAGACATGAATAGACACATCTCAAAATAAAATATTCATGCAGCTAACAGACACATGGAAAAGCACTCAATATCACTCATCGTCAGGGAAATGCTTACCAAAACCACATTGAGATACCACCTAACCCTGGTAAGAATAGCCATCTTTAATAAAACAAACAACAACAGATGCTTGTGATGATGCAGAGAAAAAGGAACGCTTCCACACTGATGGTGGGAATGCAAACTAGTGCAACCTCTCTGGAAGACAGTGTGGTAATTTCTGAAAGAACTAGAAATTGACCTTCCATATGAACGAGCAATTTCCTTATTGGGAATACATCCACAGGAACTCAAATCATTCTACAAAATAGATACCTGCACACGAATGTTTATTGTAGCTCTAGTCACAATAGCAAAAACATTGAATCAACCATGCTGCCCATCGAAGCTGGACTGGATAAAAAAGTGTGGTACATATTCATCATGGAATAATATGCAGCCATAAAGAAGGACAAACATATGGACATTACGGCCACTTGGATGGATTTAGAGTTGATCATACTCAGTGATCTATCACAGAAACAAAGAGCAGAGTATCATATGTTATCACTCAGAAGCAGACCTTGAACAATTATCACCATACTATAAGAAAGGGATTGCCAGTAGTGGGAAACTTTCAGGGGAGGGAGCATGGGATTGGCAGCTGAGGGAAACTGCTAGGTGAGGGAGGGGCACACCTCATCAACAAGAGTACCTGCATAATCTACGTTTGTATAACTAACCCTGAATTGTACCCCACATCTTTAAATTAAATTAAAAAATATTCCTGGAAACAAATGAAAACAAAGAAATATCTTACGAAAACCTCTGAAATGCTGTGAAAACAGTGCTAAGAGAGGAATTTGTATCTCTACGAGCACACATCCAGAAAATAGAAAGAGAACAAGTTGACAGCCTAACAAATCACCTAAGGTTGCTGGAAAGGCAAAAATACCAAAATCCTAACTTGACCAGAAGAATACAGATCAGCAAAGTTAAAGTCCAAATATGGGACATAGAAGACAAAAATACCATAGAAAAAATCAATAAAACAAAAGTCTAGTTCTTTGAAAGGATAAACAAGATTTATGGTTCCCTAGCCAGAATGACCAAGATAAAACCCAAATAAACACAATCAGAAATGAAAAAGATGAAGTTACAACTAACCCTGAAGAAATAAAAAGATTATATGAGATTACTATGAACACCTGTGTGAAAAGAAGTTTGATAACCTAAGTGAAATTGAAGATTTTCTGACAGCACAAGTTGAAACAATGTTGACACAAGAAGACAGTGATAGCCTAAGTAGACCAATAACTACCCAAGAAATTGACTGTTAAAAGAAATCTATCTACCAAACACACAGCCAACGTACTGCTAAATGGACAGAAATTGGAAGCATTTCTGCTGAAAACTGGAACAAGACAAGGCTGTCCACTCTCAAACCTCCTGTTCAACATAGTGTTGGAAGTCATAGCTAGAGTAATCAGAAAAGAGAAAGAAATCAGGTTACTTAAAAAAGAAATAGTCTAGTTATCCTTCTTTGTTGTCAATATCCTATACTTTGAAAATCCAAGACAACCTGTCAAAAACCTCCTTGCACTGATTAAGGACTTTGGCAAAGTCTCAGGTAAAAAATAAATGTGCCAAAGACGGTCACCTTCTTATACACCAACAACAAACAGGAAAAGAACCAAGAAAAAGTACAACTGCATTCACAATAACCACAAAAAAAGAAGGAAAAAAGAAAAGAAAAGAAATACCTTGGCATCTCCCTAACCAGAGAAGTGAAATTTCTTTACAATGAAAACTACAAAACACTGCTCAAAGATGACAGCAACAAATGGAAAAACTTGCTCATGGATTGGAAGAATCAACATTGTTAAGATGTCCATCCTACCAAAAGCAATCTACAGATTCAACACAATACCCATTAAAATATTAATATCATTCTTCTCACACCTGAAAACAACAATACAGAATTTTTTATGGAAACATAAATGACCACAAATAGCCAAAACAATCTTTAGCAAAAGAAACAAAGTGGGAGGTATCACACTTCCAGAATTTCAACTTTATTTTACAGATACAATAATCAAAACAACCTGGTATTAGCACAAGAACTGGCATATTATTCAATGCAAAAAGATAAAGGTTAGAGACAAAACCTCATTTTCTCAATCAATTAATCTTTGACAAAATTCCAATAACAACCACTGGGGAAAGGAGAACCTATTCAGTAAATGGTGCTGGGAAAACTGGCTGACCACATGCAGAAGATTGAAACAGGACCCCTACCTATCACCATACACAAAAATCAACTCCCAATTGATCAAAGACCTAAACATAAAACCCCCAAATTTAAGAATCTTAGAAAACGGAGGAGGCATCCTTACAAAAATTAGAATAGGCAACCAATTCCTGATCAAAACCCCAAAATCTCATTCCATAAGAGATAATATTGATAAGTTGGGCCTCATCAAATTGAAAGGCTTCTGCAAAGCAAAATAAAATGTCAAGAGAGTAGAAGACAGTCCACAGAATGGGAAAAAATATTTGTCAACTTCATATCTAACAAATGTCTAACATCCAAGACCCACAAGTAACTCAAATATGTCAAAAGGAAAAAAAAACACACAGCCCCTTTAAAAAGTGGGCAAAAGATATGAATAGATACTTCTCAAAAGAAGACATACAAGCAGCCAACAAACATGAAAAAATGCTCAGCTTCATTAATCATCAGAGAAATGCAAATCAAAACCACATTGAGATACCACCTAACCCAATGAATGATCATCATTAATAAAGCAAAACAAAACGAAAAATGCTGGCAATGATGTGCAGAAAAATAACATCTCTACACTGTTGATGGGAATGCAAATTAGTTCAATCTCTAGAGAAAACAGTATGGTGATTCCTAAAAAAGCTAGACATTTACTATCCATAAGGCCCAGCAATTCCCCTTCTGAATACGTAAATCACTCTACAAAAAAAAAAAAAAAAAAATACTTGCACACACCTGTTTATAGCAGCAATATCCACAATAGCAAAAACATGGAACCAATCATTCTGCCAATAGAAACTGGACTGGACAATAAAGAAGAAGAAAATTGTGGACTTCACAGTAACTTGGATAAATTTAGAGTCTATACTACTCAGTGATTTATCACAGCAACAAGGAATCAAGTACCACGTGTTCTTACTCATAGGTGGACTCTGAACATTTGTCATAATGCTATAAGAAAGTGCTTGGAAGTAGTCAGAAACTGCCAGTGGATGGGAGATGACACATAAGATCAATAAGAGTACCTGATTTCAGCCGGGCTTGGTGGCTCAGCCTGTAATCCTGCGCTTTGGGAGGCTGAGGTGAGTGAATTGCTTGAGCTGGCAGGTTCGAGACCTGCCTGGGCAACTTGGTGAGACCTCATCTCTACAATAATAAAAAAAAAAATCAGCTGGGCATGGTAGCACATGCCTGTAATTCCGGCTACTTGGAAGGCTGAGGTGGAAGGATCACCAGAGTCCAGTGGGTTGAGGCTGCAGTGGCCGCTTCCGGAAACAGTCTGGGTGACAGAGTGAGCCTCCAATTCAAAAAAAAAAAAAAAAAGAGTACCTGATTTCAAACCACCCAAAGTGGGGACCAAAGGGAGGCTCAAACTTTACCTGCATGCTGATCACTTGCATATTTAATCCTGAATTGTACTCCACATCTTTAAAAAAAATCAAAAAATCATAAATAAGTAAATAAATGGGGGGAAGAAAGACAAATTATAAATAGTTAATCATCATACACATAGGCTGTACAAATCAGCATAATATGACCTTTCCATTGCCAAGTTTACCAAACTACTTCTCATCAATGTTGTATATGTTTTGTTCTTTCCTGGATGATTTTTCTCTTGTTCTTATCTTGTTCCTGGGTGATTTTTTTCTTGTACTTACCTTATCTTGATTATTGTAAAAATAAAATAAAAATAAAATAAAAATATTATACCATTCTATCAACAGTAATCTATATTTTATTTTATTCTATACACTTTACCTGTGACTAACTTTCCTAATTATAAACAATCTATTCCTAAACTTAATCCTAACACACACAATGGAACTTAAACAAAATGACTAAAACCAGTTTTTGCATAATGTGGCTCAGTCCAAAGGTCATGCTGGGCTCTCAGCACTAGGGCACTTTGATATGATCCTGGCTTGAATCAGGACCTGTACAGAAGCCAAAACCACAATCAAAGGGAAATGGGAACAATGAGTTTCTCAAGTTAGCTTGTGTTCATCCCGGTTTCGGAGTTTTTATGCTTGAGCTAGCAGAAGGCTGTGGTGCCAAGAAAAGGGAGAGGTAATGGGATCAACAGCTCCCAAACACATCCTAGTGTTCTTGGGGTCAACAGCCCTCTGATACCTAATGCTCAGTGGGCCTCCATGGCCGGCTCCCAACAATAACCCTTTTTTATTTTTTCAGTGGATGCACATTTTGTCTTTACTGTGTTAGTTTTGGTTTCTTGAAGTGCACTCTTTCACTATATTCTCTGTAATAGTTCACTTCCACAGCATAAAAATATGACAATATTATTATATTAGCAATGACATATTATATTAATATTATATGTTAGCAATGACACATTATATGAAACAATAATAAAATAACAAAAACACTTTGTCAAATTCCATCTTTTTCTTTATAATAAGAATCATTAGAGAGATTGTCTACACTAGAGCTACCCTCAGATTATGTCACATTCCCTCTTGGATCCAGAACAACACTTACATTATACAAATTCAAGTTACCAATCACCCATAAGCTTGCCAAATCCAAGGACAATTTTAAACACCCATTGTTTCCTGTCAGTCATTAAATCACCAACATCATTCTTCTCAAGCCTGGAAATGACAACACAGAAATTCTGATGGAAACATAAACAACCACAAGTAGCCAAAACAATCCTCAGCAAAGGAAGCATAGTGGGAGGAATCACACTCTCAGACTTTAAACTTTATTATAAGGCTACACTAAATCAAAACACCCTGATATTGGTAGAAGAACAGACATATATACCAACAGAACAGGATAAAGATTCCAGAAGGAAAACCTCAATTTCTCAACAAACTCACCTTTGACAAAACCTCCACCAACAACCACTGGAAAAAGGAGAAACTATTCAGTAAATGGTGCTGGGAAAATTGGCTGACCACATGAAGAAGATTAAAACCAGACTCCTGCTTATCACCATACACAAAAATCAAATCTAAATTGTTAAAAGACCTAAATGTAAAACCTCAGGTTATAAGAATCTTAGAAAATGCACTGGGCACCCTCAATGAAATTGGAATAGGTTATCAATTCTTGATCAAAACCTCATAGCCCATGCCATAAAAGGTGAGATAGAAAAGCTGGATCTCATCAAACTGAAAAGCTTCTGTAAAGCAAAATAAATCATCAAGAGAGTGGGGACACAGCCCACAGAATGGGAAAAACTAGTTGCCAAATGTATATATCACAAAGGTCTAATATCCAGGATTTACAAGGAATTCAAATGTGCCAAAATGAAAAAAAAAAGTCCTACTAAAATGTGGGCAAAATATATGAATAGATACATCTCAAAAGAAGACATATGGGCAGCCAACAGATACATTAAAAAATACTCAGTTTTACTAATCATCAAAGAAATGCAAGTCAAAACAATACTTAGATACCACCCAACTCCAGTCAGGATGACTATCATCAATAACTCAAAAAACAACAGATACTGGAAAGGATGCAGAGAAAAGGGAGCACTTCTACACTCTTTTTGGGAGTGCAAACTAGTAAAACCTCCGTGTAAAACACTGTGATGATTTCTAAAAGATCTAAAAATCAATCTTCCATATATCCCAGCAATCCCATTCTAGGAATATCAGCACCGAATGAAAAATATTACTCTTTCAACACTGAAAAAATCATCTGTTTAGTTTCAAATACAATCATGAATAGCTTCCTCCAAGTTCCAACCCACCTTTCCTTCACTTGCTGTGTCTCCTTCTCTGTACCTCTGTTCCTTGAAATGATTCAGGTCCCAGCTTTTAGTCCATGGCTCTCTGGTTGGCCTTTCCTTTGGTGAATTTATCCAGTCACGTGACTTTAACTGCCATCTATACTAGAATATTCCCCAAATTGTTACCTCGCCTGAACTCATTTCTAACAAATCACATGGAATAGTTTGTCTCTTAATTTAAGAATCCTTTCCTAACCTACCTAATATAATTTCTTCCATACAACTAATTTGTTGCTATTTCTTTAGCCAGGTATTATTTTTCTTCACAATAATGATTAAGTAGCACAATATTTTCACAGTTATTTGTATAGTAATCTCTCGTCTTCTGCTTCACCTTAGTAAGTATGCCAATACCTTTGGATATTATAGGATAAAATTAACACAGATGACCATTTTATAATTTCCTTTTAAAAATTATATGTAAGCCGGGCTCTGTGGCTCAGCCTGTAATCCCGTGCCTCGGGAGGCTGAGGTGAGTGAATTGCCTGAGCCCGCGGGTTCGAGACCCACCTGGGTAACTTGGTTAGATCTCATCTCTAAAATAAATCAAAAAATTAGCCAGGTGTGGTAGCGCACACCTGTAGTTCTGGCTACTTGGAAGACTGAGGCAGAAGGATCGCCGGAGCCCAGCAGGTCGAGGCTGTGATGGCTGGGAGCGGCCACTGCATTCCAGTCTGGGAGACAGAGTGAGACTTCAACTCAAAAAATAAATAAGTAAATAAATAAAATAAAAATTGTATGTAATCTGATATAAAAAGGACTTTCATTATCTTTGAAATAAAATCCAAATTTCTAGATGACTCTTTGATGTGCCTCATTTGGTTCTCAATCACTTGCCAAACTTTAGCTCAGTAGTATGGTACATTCACAAAAATAACGTTATTGGTGCTCCTTATGGCCAAGGTTTGACTTTTTTTAACTATATTGAGGCAAAATTAACAAATAAAAACTATATATTTTAAATTGCATAGTCTGACAATGTTTATATACATAAACACTGTGAAGTGTGTATCAACAATCAAGTTATCACTTCACATAGTTACCTTCCTTTTATTTTTAATTATTAGAATGCTTATGATCTACTTGTTTAGCAAATTTCAAGTATATAATCCAGTATTATTAACTACATTCACTGACCACGCTGAACTTTGCATTGAATCTTCAGAACTTGTTAATCTTATAATTATAAATCGAAGTTCACAAGCTTTGAGCAATTTCCCTCTTTTTTCCCCTTCTCCAACCCCTGGAAAATATTATTCATTCTACTCTTATTGCTCTAAGAGTATATATAGATATATAGATATAGATAAATATTACATGTATATATTGTATTTTGTACACATATATAGTCACACACACACATATATATAGTCATGCTCATCTATGCATTAATACCTGTCCTATGTGCTATCAACTGTGCCCCTGGATTCCTCAAACCTAGCATTCAACTGTACCAGACTCAGTCTTCAAAAAGACCTTGGAATGATTGGGTTTAGGAGCAGGATTCTGACAAAGGTGGGGGGGGCGGTGGTGGTGGCTGGGAATTCTCATGAGACCCTGACCAGGAGTCCCATGGTTTGAGCCAGGTTACAATGTTCAAATTACTTTCCTAACAAGGCCCAAATATGGAGCCATAAAAGTGCCAGTACAGGACCTTTGAGACAGTCTCAGCCAGTTTCCAAAAAGCCTAAACCCACTGTCAGCCAGGCATTTTCAACATAAAGTGTGCAGTCAGCATGCGAAGCACTGACACAGTGTCCTCAGTGGGAAAGTCCATATTCATTCAACATTTGCCTATCCATAGAGTTCCCAAATATAAGGATCTAACTTCACAAGATTTCAATTTCTCATATAAAGCAGTTTCTCATTCTTGTCAATTAAAATGCTTCCCAATATGAAAAAAAATGAAACCAAAACTTCCTACTTTTGCCTCTTGGACCAATGAACACACCTTGCCTTGAGCTCATATTCAAGCTGGAGCTCTTGGATCAAGCTGGTTGCCAAGACTCTCTAATAATCTAACTCCCTAAGCTACAAAAGCACGCACGTCACCAAGCACCAAGTGGGGACAGTACAGATGGCAATCCCCTCAAAAAGAAAATAGGATAGAAAAGGCTGAAAAAGTTGTGATAGAAGAGACTGGAAGCCTTCTGCTGACACCCTGTCGGGCTGTCAGTAATTAGGGTCAGCCAGGAAGCCTTTGGGTAACACCAAGGTGTAACCTTGACCAGATGCCCTCAATTATCCCTGAGCTTCTTCCAGTTCCACACAATGGCTAGACTTCCATGAGCAGGGCCAATATTCCCAACACCTGAGAGTGTTGGGAGATTAAACAAGTCCTCTCCAGCAAGCCTGGCCACTACGTTTTGCAGACCAGCAACTGCACTATTCACTTTTAACTGACTAGCAAAGTACTGGTAATTTATTCTTTAGAGAGGATTAAAAAAAAAAAACCCTGAGGATGAGAGTTCTTGGAAATGAAAGAGAGTGGTTCGCTTTAACTCATCCTTCTGTTGAGCCCCATGTTGGGTGCCAAAACTGATGCAGATTTTTATTTTTAGGTCAGCCTGTGCTTCCATAGTGTCAGCTCAATGGGTCAGTCAGCCAAGCCCCAGAAAGGGTCGTCAAGGGGCTGATAAGCCTAGCCCCAGAAGTGTCAGCTCTAATGGGCTGGCAAGCTAAACCCTGAGAGTGTTGCAGTTCAGTGGACTGGCAAGCCTAGTCCCTGGAGTGTTGGCTCTAATGAGCTGGCAAGTCAAATCCTGAGAGTGTTGGTGATTCAGTGGGCTGGCAAGCATAGCCTCTGAGGCGTCTCGGCTTCACAGTTACTGTGAGGTTACCTTCTGGCAGCTCTCCTGGTTCAGCTGGCTCTGTCAACTGGCAAGCCAACCTCTGGGGTACATGACTTTTTGCCTCCAATGATCTTCTGCAGCTCTTCAGGTTGCAGCTCTTCAGAGTCAAGGTTCTTGTCTCATGTCCAGGAGGAACGAGGGACACAGACAGCCAGAAAGTGAGAAAGCAGGGTTTATTGAGAGGACAGAAAAGCTCCCACAGTGGTAGGGGACCTGAAGGGTTGCCCGTTTTGGGGGCTGAAAACCTGGTGCTTATATAGCCCTAAGTCCAAGCCAATTGGCTAGCACTAGCTATGAGATTTAGCTGTTATGATTGGTCAGTATTAAGGAACTATCAGCAGGAGGTAGGGGCCTAATGGTGAGCTGATTGGTTGCTTTTCAATCCAGGAGTGAGTACTTAAGCTCTAGCTTCAGAGGCCTACAGGGAGTTTATTTACCAATGCTGAGGCTGAGAGGCCTGCTGGAAGTTTATTTTGCTACATAGTTACCAGAAGACCTGCCTGTCTGTCTGCCTAGCCTTTCTCTAGCTAGCTCCTGTCTCATTCTCTCCTCTGGAGTAATAACCCTAACTGCCATTAGGGAGTAAGGACAATGATCAGTCTAGCTTCTCCCTGCTGATCATGGGCATTGTATGGAGATGGTAGCCAGGGATTCTCTGGAGGGTGTTCTAAAAGTCCTGTAGAAAGAAGCTTGCATGCAAGGTTTCATTTGCATCACCATTTGAAGTTTGATGGCCTCTGGGTGAGAAGAAACAAACTTTACAAGGAGGTGAACTATACATGGAGCAAACAAGCAATATAGCAAAAGGAGCTATTAAAGGAAAAACCCATGTCCATATATTGGAAATCCCTAGAGAGAATAAAAGAGATTTTAACCAACTGCATCCTGAAACTGCCTGTTTTGTAAAGAGTCAATGATTTTATCATTGTTTTATAATATGTAAGGTCTATTTTACTTGGGAGGAAGTGTTAATATGGAAACAAGTTTCATTTAGTAATGCACATGTTCCTCCACATTCTGCCATGAACATATCCAACTTTTGAATAATTACCCTTTGGAGTCACATACATAATGAAGGCTGAGAGGTGTTTATAAGAAGCTAGGACTAATGACAGTAAAGACAGGAAGCAAGATAGAGTAGGCATTTTTCTTGTACCTGTGAGGGAAACTTCTGTGGAAGAAAGCAATCCCATGGACACTCAGGAGTAAGGGGTCCTTGACAGAAATGTTTAATGGTACAAATCAAGATGAAAACAAAGGCAGCAAGTATAGGTTGAACCACCAAGAGGAAATCCATAGGCAGTAAGTAGTGGTACTTATCTTTTATGATCTTAGTTCAATTCTGTATGCTCTTCCTGGTCAGCTGAGGAAATTCTTCTGGACTCCATGCTTTTATTCTAGTGTGAGGAATTCACAAGTCTATTCCAGTAAAGTTTACTGAAAACAGTCTTTGGGTTAGTTGGAAAGTTTTACCTCTTCCAAGGTGAAAGTTCTCATGGAGGGTTTTAAGAACCTTCCACTGGCAGGAGTTTGGCAGATGAAGTTTGCCATCCTGATTGCAGCCATCCTGAAGGCTGCAAAGTGAATCCTTGAGATGTAGCCCATTCGATCTCTGCAGGAGAATATTGGAGTTTTATATCTTTATGAGGGGCCTTCCCAAATTAGAGGGTCTTCAAATGGATCATAAATATGGGTTTTCCTTGCTGCTAACTTGGCTGTTGGATCTGTTAGTCTATTTCCTTCAGCTATTTCATCTGTTCCCTTTTGATGACCTTTAAAATAGATTACTGCCATTCCCTGAGGGAAGAAGACTGAAAACAAATAGTTTGCCAATGTCCCAATGATATTTAATAGGGGGTCCATTAGCTGTAAGAAAATGTCTTTCTTTTCAAATAGCAGCATGGGCATGAAGGACTAAAAAGGCATACTTGGAATCAGTATAGATGTTTACTGATTTCCCTTTGCTTTGAGTGCCCTTATAAGAGCAATTAATTTGGCTAGCTGAGCACTTGTATTTGAGGAAAGAGGAGCACTTTCAACGATGTCTTTGTAAATGACAACTGCATACCCTGCCTTACGAATCCCATGTTCCACAAATGAACTCCCACCAGTAAAGAGAATCCAGTTTGGATTTTCTATAGGGGTTTCCTTTAAGTCCTCTCTGGCTGCATAAATTTGTACTATCATTTGTTCACAATTATGTTCGCATTCCCTACCATTGTCAGGAAGGAAGGTAGCTGGGTTCAGAGAAGAACAGGGTTTTAAGTGGATAGCAGCTCCTAATAATAAGGCCTGATATTTAAGAAGGTGGTTATCAGTTAGCCAGAGGCTCCCTTTAGAAGATAGCAATACTACCACATTATGTGAGTATACAGTTAGGTTTTTTCCCACTGTTAGCTTAATAGCTTCTGGCACCAATAACGCTACTGCGGCCACTGCTCTTAAGCAGGCTGGCCATTCCTTAGCTACCAGATCAAGTTCTTTGCTTAGGTAGCCTACAGACTGTTGGACTGGACACTAGGTTTGGGTTAGAAATCCCAGGGCCATTCCTTTTCTTTCAAACACACAAAGGATAAATGCCTCCATATAACATATAAGTATACCGGTAGGGACCCAGTCAGTAGGAATAGTCACACACACACATATATATATGAGAGAGAGAGAGAGAGAGAGAGAGAGAGAGAGAGAGAGGAGTGTGTGTGTGTGTGTGTGTGTGTGTGTGTGTGTGACATATCACATCTGAGTGAAATATTCTGATAGCTTACAGCTTACTTTCTGTGCTGGCTTATTTCACTTAGAATAATGTCCTCCAAGTTCACCAGTGTTGTCACCGATAGCAAGATTTATTTATTTATTTTCATTAAGGTCAAATAATATTTGCTGCATTCATGCATCCATTGATCAACACATAGGTTGGTTTCTTATATTGGTTATTGTGAATAATGTTGCTGTGAAAATGAAAGTGCAGATACTTTTTAGACACAGTGATATAATTTCCTGTGTATATAGACCCAGTAATGAGATTGTTGGGTCATATGGTAGTTCTACTTTTAATGTTTGAGGAACCCTCATACTGTTTTCCATAATGGCTATATCAATTTGCATTCCTCTCAACAATGTATAAAGATTTCCTTTTCTCAGCAGATTCACCAACATTTGTACTCTTGACTTTATATAGTAAAGCCATTCTAATAGCCATTCTAACAAATCTGATGTGATATTTCATTATAGTTTTAATTTTCATTTCCCTGATGATTAGTGATGTTGAGCATCTTTTTGTGCACCTATTTGTCATTTGTATATTTCCTCTGGAAAAAAAAATACTTATTCAAGTCATTTGCCCATTTTTATGTTAGATTATTTGGGCATTTATTTTCTTGGGTTTTTTTTGTTGTTGTTTTTTGTTGTTTTTTTTTCTTTTGGTATTGAACTGTATGTGCTCCTTGTATATTTTAAATATTGAATATTAACTTCTTATCAGTCATATTGTTTGCAAATATTTTCTCCCCATTTTGTAGGTTTCCCTTTTCATTTTGTTGATTATTACCTTTGCTGTACAGAACGTTTTTAGTTTGATGTAGTCCTTATTTCTACTTTTGTTGATTGTCCTTCTGGTGGCATATTCAAGAGATATGTCAAGAATCTTTTTCTATGGGGTTTCTTCTAAGAAAGTTATGGCTTCAGTTTTTGAATTAAGTTTTTAATCCGTTTGAATAAACTTTTGTGAGTGTGTTAGATAGATATTCAGTTTTATTGTATTTTATTTTTCCAACATCACTTATTAAAGAGACTGCCTTTTCTAATTGTGTGTTTTTGGTGCCTTTGTCAAAGACAAGTTGACTGCATATGCATAGGTTTATTTCTGGGCTTGTTATTCTGTTTCATTTGTCCATGTGTCTGTTTTAATTACTACAGCTATGTAATACAGTCTGAAATTTTAAAAAATGTTGTGTCACTTAACCTTTATTCTTCTTTTTCAAGATTGCTTTGACTACTTGGGGTCTTTTGTGGTTCTCTACTAATGTTAGATACTTTTTTATATCTGTGAAAAATGCTATAATGATTTAGATGGAAACTTCACAGAATTTGTATATTATTTTGAGACTTTAGGTTTCTAAAGTAATATTTCCACATCTCTTCTTTTTGGCATTATTGAATTCTACTCATTTTGAAGACTTAACAAGATGTCATTTTATTCATTGTCTTTTGTATGATTACAATTAGAAGTGACCATCCTCTATTATCTCTCTCCCCCCATTTCTCTCTCTCTCTCTCTCTCTCTCTCTC
>NW_007245850.1:1438-36637 GCF_000164805.1 Carlito syrichta | reverse complement strand
TCTCCCCCCCCCTCTTTCTTAATATTTTTTTTTCTTTTTCTTTCGGGGCACAGTTCACACTCTCCCCTGATAAAACAATTACCAATCAAGCTTCTTAATAGCAGGGAATGTGTAAGAATTTTATTTGACTTTCTCACATTATCTGGAATTTGATATTTGATATTATAGAAACTAAAAAATATTCTTGTGGTTTTTAAAATCAGTTTTGTATTTATTTTGACTAACACAGTCTTGCTGCATTTACACAAAATATATTAAGTAAGAAGTATTAAAACAAAGAAACTCTTATCAAAGAGTAAATGCATAGAGTCATAATATAAATCATTAGACAAGCTAGATGTATTCATAAAGCGTTATTTGTTATGGCATATGACCAAATGCATGTAATTATTTGAGACTAGCACAGTCAAACTAACAAACAAAAAAAATTAGCTTACCTCTTTAGCCTAAATACAACAATTTCTTCTTATTTTGTTAGTTACTTTGCTTGTACTAAGATCAAATAACTTTGTAAAGAAAAGTTTATAAAAATTACTATTACTTAATGTCCAAGTAAATAAGAGATACACAATACTTAATAAGAATATGGAACTCAGAGAAGAAACTTGGTGTCACGATATACTTACTGCAGGAAGATATGGACATGGAGAATCAAAGTGTCATCGTGTGCAGGAGGGGTAAGTGAAAATAAAGGACACCAAGTTCACCTTTCTAAGGGTAGTTTCAAGTCTCATACATTCCTAAATATATGCCAGTATTTACAACTGCCAGAGACAAAAATGACAGAATTCAAAATATAATAGGACTAGCTCAATCTAATATATCTTATGACCTCTGTTCCCAAATTCAGGTCAGTCAGGATAAAGTAAAATATCCTTATGAGGATGATGAGATCAGGCTGCTTGCATAAAGCTTAGGGATTGGGGGTTAACAGCATGCATTTGATGCTGAGATTTGCTATTCATTTTTAAACACATCATTGCTTTTATTATGCAGCTATTTTTGAGTCCTAAATGAATGAAACCACATCATAAATATGTATGTGTGTTTATTCTCAAGGAGAGTCCAGAAGAAGAGAGAAAATGATTCAAGTGCACAGCCCCTCTCAGTGGCACTTCAGATGGAAACACACGTGCACCGTTACAAGTCGGTTGAACTCTTTGCGTGTTAATATAGAAATCAATATTCTTCTATGGAATATAGGTACCACATAAAAAAGACATGAGCTCTTTGGCTAGCTTCATGGAAAGTATTGCTCCTTAGGGAAATTATGCTAGCAATTGGGTCACTCATTTGTTATTGAATTTTTGTCCAGCAAAGTTGTTTGTGTTCCGTTCAGCAGCAACTTTGGTTAATAATTGAAACTTTCCAATCAAGGCACCATAGGAATTAAATGATAATGGGAGGTGTTTCTGGTTTATGAGGTAATAACTATATTATGTCTGGTATTAACTTGAATATTGAAAACCTCTGAAGACCTGGTAACTACTGAGTTACTAGGAATGCTAATTCTGTTTACTAAATGCAGAACACTAAACTATTTCTTTAATGGCCATAAATTCAAAATCATAACATTCTCAAAATAGTAAATTTAAAAGGTTAGATAGGTTTTCACAGCAATACCCTATTTTCCTTGGGTAGTGTGTTTAATGGAATGCTTCCTAAGAGTTATTAATGGTTTGAAAACCATAAATATGGCAATTTTAAAATGTAACTATTCAATAGGTAATATGAGCACCAGACACTGTACTGGTTTCAAGGGATGACAAAACAAATTCAGACTAATACTACCATAAAATAAATACTATAGTGGTGATACAAAAGTGAAAACATATAAGTACAAAGAATGAACAGAGAGGTTGGATAGCATGCACACTATACATTTTACCTATACGGAGGTAAAAAGATTAGAAAATATTTGACCCGAGGCAAAGTTCTCAGTTCTTCTGAAAACTCTATTTTTTTATAATTTTTAAAACATATTTAGAATTGTGGAGTATCTGTACAGGTTTGCTACATATGTGTATTGTGAGAAGGTGAGGTTTGGGTTTCCAGTGAGCCTTCTTCTTCCCTAGGAGTGGACATAGTACCAAAAAAGTAACTCTGTATCACTTATCATTCCATTCCTCCCTTACCCACTCCCTTAGCAGTGCCCAGTGTCTCTTGTTCCTGCCCATATGCCCATGTACCCAATGTTTAGTGATCACTGATAAATGAGAACATGCAATGTTCAATATTTTTTGTTTCTGTGATACTTCATGTAAAATGATAGCCTCCAGCTGCATCTATGCTGCTGCAAAGGACATGTTTCTGTTCTTCTTTATGAATGCATGGTATACCATTCTGTATATATGCCATATTTTTTATACAGTCCACTTTCATTAGGCATCTGCGTTAATTCCATGTTTTTATTATTGTGAATAGAGCTGCAACAAACATATGTGTGCACGTGTCTTTTTGGAAGTGCAATCTATATTCCCAGGAGTAGGACAACCAGATCAAATGATAGCTCATTTTTCAGTTCTTTGAGAAATCTTTGCATTGCTTTTCACAAAGGTCAAACTAGCTTGCATTCCTATCAACCGTGTGCAATTGTTCCCTTTTCTTTGCAGCATCCCCAACAACTGTAGGTTTTTGAATTTTTAGCGATAGCCATCCTGAGTGGTGTGAGGTAGTATCTCATTTGAGTTTTGATTTGCATTTCTCTGTTGATTAGTGAAACAAGGCACTTTTTCATATGTTTGCCAGATACTTGTATGTCTTTTTGAATTGTCTGTTCATAACCTTTGTTCACTTTTTAGTGGAATTATTTTATTTTCTTCCTGTAAATTTATTTGAGTTCCTTATAGATCTTCGATGTTAGGCCTTGTCAGATACATAGCTCACAAATGTTCCCATTCTGTCAGCTGTCTCTTTACTCTCTTGACGGTTTCTTTTCCTGTGCAAAAAAATTTTAGCTTGATAAAGTCTTACCTATCGATATTAGATTTTGTTGCATTTTGCTTTTGAGGATTTGGCTGAATTCATTGCTTAGATCAATGTTCAGAAGGGTCTTCCCTAAGTTTTCTTCTAAGATTCTTATAGTTTAAGTTTTCACATTGAAATCCTTGATCTACTTTGAGTTAATTTTTGTACATAGTGATAGATAATGGCCCAGCTTCATTTTTATGCATGTGTTAGCTAGTTTTCTTATCACCATTTGCTAAACAGGATTTCCTTTCCCAAGTGTTTGCTTCTGTCAGTTTTGTCAAAGATGAGTTGATTGAAGATTTGTGCTTTTATTTCCAGACTCCCTATTCTGTTTCATTGGTCTGTGTTTCTATTTTTGTAACACTTCATGCTGTTTTGGCTACAAAAGTGTTGTAGCAAAGTTTAAAGTCTGAAAGTGGTAGACTGATAGGAAATCTGTTGAATCTGTAGATTGTCTTAGGTAGAATGGACATCTTAATAATATTGATTCTTCCACTCCATAAGCATGGGATGTTTGTCCATTGGTTTGTGTCATCCTCAATTTCTTTGAGCAGTGTTTTGTAGTTATCATTATAAAGATACTTCACATCATTGATTAGATGAATGCTGAGGTATTTTATTTATTTGTTGTGGCTATTGTGCATGAGATTGGGTTTTTTTATTTGGTTTTCAGCTTGTTTGGTGTTGTCATGTAGAGATGTAACTGATTTTTGTGCATTGATTTTGTATCCTGAGACCCTATCAAAATTGTTTATCAGTCCAAAAGGTTTTTGACACACTCTTTAAGGTTTTCTAGGCATAGAATCATATCATCTGTGAAGAGGCTTAACTTGACTTGCTCTTTTCTTGTTTGGATATATCTAATTTATTTCTCCTGCCTGATTGCTCTGACTAGAATTTCCAGTACTATATTAAACAAGAGAGGTGAGAGTGGATATCCTTATCTTGTTCCAGTTTCTAGGGGGAATGCTTTCAACTTATACCCATTAAGTAAGATGTTGGCTGCAGGTTTGCCATAGATGGCACTTATTATTTTGACGAATGTTCATTTAATACCTAAGTGTTTGAGGGTTTTTATACTCAAACCCTTTTTTGAAGGGACACTGAATTTTATCTAGTACTTTTACTGCATTGTTGAGATAATCATGTGGTTCTTGGTTTTTCATTTGTCTATGTGGTGGATTACATTTATTGATTTGCATAGGTTGAACCAGTATTGCTGGTCCTGGGGATGAAACCATCTGGTCATGATGAATGATGCTTATAATGTACTGCTTGATGCAATTTATTGGAATCTTATTGAGAATTTTTACATCTATGCTCATCCGAAAATTTAGCCTGAATATTTTTTCCTGTTGGGTCTTTGCCATTTTTGGTCTTTGTATTTTTTTTAATTTTGCTATTTTTATTAGATAAACATGCTACTATTGGGGTGGCAGTTTGCATACTTTTTTACCTGACTTTCCTTCTCTGCTCCACCTGTGAGTGGAAGAGAGGTGTCAGAAAGGGTGGTGAACTTGGGTTAATCCCTCTGGCACTGCTTTGTTGGTGCAATCTGTAAGGGGTATGGAAAGTCCTTTCCTCTAGTTCAGAGGCCTTCCCCTCCCTTAGAATAAGCTTTTTAGAATAAACTAGGGAGGATTCCTTCCTTCTCTATTGCTTGGAATACTATTAATAGGATTGGTATTCTTCCTTGCACATCTTGTAAAGATCAACTAAGAACCCATCTGGCCCAGGGCTTCTTTTTTAGCAGGGAGTTTTCTTATTATTGAATCTATTTCTTGTATTGTTATTGGTCAGCTTATAATTTCTTCCTGTTTCAATATTCAATATTGGGAGTTTGTGTGTTTTCAGAAATCTATCCAATTCTTCTAAATTTTCTATCTTACAGATGTCTGTAGTGATCTCTGATTATCTTTTGTATTCTTCAGGGTTGGTTATAACATTGTCTTTTTCATTTCTAATTGTGTTTAATCAGTCTCTCTCTCTCTCTCTCTCTCTCTCTCTCTCTCTCTCGTTGTTGTTAATCTGGTCAGGGGTCTGTCATTCTTAGCTTTCCTTTCAAGGAAACAGTTTTTCATTTCACTGTTTATTTGTATGATTTTTGGATCTCTTTTTCAATTAGGTTTGAATTTATTTTTGATAATTTCCATTCTTTGACTAATTTTTAGACTGGGTTGCTCTTGTCTTTCCAGCTCCCCTAGGTATAATGAATTTTAGACTGTTTACTTGAGAAGGCTCTTTTTCCTGGTGTGTATACGCAATGTTATAAACTCTCTCAGCACTATTTTCATGGAATCCCAAAGGTTTTGATATAATGTTTCTTCGCTTTGTTTCTAGGAATTTTTAAAATTTCTTTGTTGATTTCTGTGTTAATCCAAAAGTCATTCAGAAACATGTTTAACTGTCATATATACTTTTTAGGGGTTTTCTATTGGTAATATTTATTTTTATTCTACTGTGGACTGAGAAGATTCATGGTATAATTTCTTTTTTCTTTTTCTTTTTTTATTTTGAAATTGAGAGGTACAACTCAGAGTTAGGTATACAAATGTTCATTGTGCAAGTACCCTTATTGATGAGGAGTGCCCCTCCTTCCCCAGGTAGGTATTGACTATTGTCAATACCAGCTACCCACCCACCACCCCCCTCCCCAACCTTGAAATTTTCCTCATTTTTGATTTATGTCTGGGTATAAACTTGATCTTAGAGAATGATCCATTTGCTGATGGGAAGAATTTATATCCTGCGGTTGTCTGGTGAAGCGTTCTGTAGATGTCTGTCAGATTTAATTGGTCAGGTGTTCAGCTAAACTTCCATATTTCTTTGTTGGTTTCTTCCTCAATGATGTGTCTAAGGCTGTTAGTGAAGTATTAAAGACTCCAACTATTACTGTGTGACTGCTAGTCTAACTAGCAATTGTTTTATAAGTCTGGGTGCTCCTGTGTTGGTTGTAGACAAATTCACAAGGGATGTATTTTGTTTGTGGATTGAGCCTTTTATCATTATGTAGTGCCCTTCTCTATCCTTTTTAACTTTTACTGGTTTAAAATCTATTTTGTCTGATACAAGAATAGCTACTTCTGCTCCTTTTTCCTTTCTATTTCCATGTCTTCAGCCCTTTACTTTGTGCATGTGGATGTTATTTGCAGTGAAATAGGTTTCCAGAAAGCAGTAAAAGGATGAATTATGCTTCTTTATCTAATTTCTTACTCTATGCCTTTTGAGTGGTGGATTCAGTCAATTCATGTTTAAGCTAATTACTGATATGTGGACTTTTTTCCCTGTCATATTGCTAATAAAAGGCTGTTTTACATTGAAGACTTTGTGACTGATTTGTGTGGCCAGGAAACTCTGCTTATGCATTCTTTTTTTAATGAGCGGAACTTTTTTTCTCTCATGTCTGTGCTTAGAACTTTCTTAAATATCACCTGAATTGCTGGTCTGGAGAAGGAATATTCTCTTAGGGATTGGTTGTCTGACAAGGATTTTAGTTATTCTCCACTAATGTAGCTTAACTTGGAGGATAGAAAATTATTGACTGGATTTTCTTCAAGAATACTAAAGATGGGACTCCTGTCCCTTCTGGCTAGTAAGATTTCTGCTGAGAAGTTTGTTACAATTAATTCAGCTGAGTCTTTGGTATGTGGTCTGACCCTTCTCTTTAGATGCCTTTAGAATTTTTTTTCATGCTGATCTTGATGAGTCAGATTATTATGTGCCTTAGAGTTGGTTTTCTCAAATAATACCTCAAAGGAGTTCCCTGAATTCCTTGCATCTGCATATCTACCTCTCCAGCAGCAAGACAGGGGACATCTTGAATGACATCTTGGAAGGCTTGCTACAGAGTCAGTTTCCCCTTCTCTTTCAAGGATGGCAATCAACCACAGATTTGATCTCTTTACATAATTCCAGAACATGTGTTGCCTTTGTTCATTTTTCTTAACTATTTGCTCTTTATTTTTTCTGACTGAGTTAGTTTAATAAGTTGATCCTCAAGTTCTGAGAATCTGTTGTCTCTCTTGTTGAATCTGCTGGTAAGGCTTCCTATTGTGTTTTAAAATTTAGAGAGATAATTCTTCATTTCCAGAAGTTCAGTTTGGTTCTTTCTTGGAATGAGCACTTCAGCTTTCACTTCCAGCACTGTTTTCATGATCTTGTTGATTTGAGTATCCACTTTCTCATGGACATTGGTGCATTGCTTTGCCATCCAAAGTCTGAATTCTATATCTTTCATCAGGGACAGATTGTTTTGGATGGTCCATCGCTTGAGATTGGGAAGTTTCTTTGTGTGTGTTTCAGCAAGGCTTTGGGAACTGTTGGTGTTTCTTATCACTGGTAGTCCCTCATTGGTGAGAGAAGAATCTTTTCTTTGTATTTTTAAATTTTGTTATTTTTATTAAATAAATTTGCTACTATTGGGGTGGCAGTTTCTTTTATTTTCTTTTTCTTTTTTTTTTTAACCTGACTGTCCTCCTCTGGTCTACCTGGGAGTAGGAGAGAGGTGGCAGAAAGGGTGGTTAAACACGGGTTAATCACTCCGGCACTGCTTTGTTGGTGCAATCCGTAAGGTGTGTGGAAAGTCTTTTCCTCCAGTTCAGAGACCTTCCCTTCCCTATAGAACAAGTTCCAGAGGCTCTGGCAGGTCAGGAGCTTTGCAGCTCTAGCCCAGCCCACACATCTCCTCAACAGAATTGGCAGATAGGACAGAAGACGGCCCACAACTCTATTGTGACATAAGAACTCTTGGGGGCGTAAAGCATCTCCTCCACTCTAGGGCAGACCACCGTTTCACACAGGTTTGGAAGGAAAGCAGCTATCTCATTAGTGACACATTGGTATTTCTTTCCCAATTTGCCAGTGAGTGGGCCGCCACTGCTGCTGAACAGAGGTGCACTGCCCCCTAGTTCCTGCCCTGCTTCTTTAGAGGGGCTTTTGCAATGATGGCAACATGCTGAGGGCAAGCTACGTCTGCAACCCTGATCTGGGGAAGAAACGTATGCTGTTGGGAAACATTCCTGAAGTGAATAAAATCCCCCAGCTTGGGGTTGGAGAAGGAGGGAGGTAGGAGTGCTCACACAGTGCAGACCATTTCCACAGGGTGTTTCCCACAGAGCCCCTCTGCAGGGAGGTTGGTCGCTGCCAGAACTGGGGTTCACAAGGAACTGGAGTTCCCCAGGAGCACATTAATCCCACCTGTACCTCGTCCCAATTCTGAGAACTTCCCTTCTTGACCATTGTAAGACATGTGTAGGAAGAGGGCCTACGCTGTTTCTTTCTTTGGTAGAACTGCAGAGGCCTGCATTAGGTGTGTAAAAACAATGCTGTCGTTTTCACTCACTTCTTGCTTCTCCAAGAGCACTCTCCCATTCTCAAGATAGGACCACTTCTGAGGGTGGCTAGGTTCTAAGCTGTCTGTCCTTCATGTCCCCAGGTGACCACCCAATAAAACTAAGCTTGGGTTTTCAGGTCAAATCTCAGAGTCCTATGCTTGCTCCTCCATTTAGGTTTCATTGCTGAGAGTGACTATTGTGTGATTTCTCCAGTCAGCCATCGTTCCTCCTCTAAGAAAAATTTACTAGTTTTGCAAAAGCATATACATTTATGGAAAAATACTGTAAAAATGTGTTTGTAAGATGTAATCAGTGAAAAAAAAAATGTGGCTAGGTTTCCTAACAAAAAAACTCCAATGAGTTCTGGCGTTCTATTAAACAGTAGTGTGACTACTGCTAGTAACATTGTAGTATATATTTTAAGATACCTAAAAGAGAAGATTTTGAATGTTATAATTGAAGAGAGGAGAAAGGAAAACATTAGATAAGGAAATAGATTAGGGCATCCCTGGTAAAAGCTTCCACTGCAAGTCCCACCCACTGGAATGAGAACACCTATTTCCAGGTCCATGGACTGCCCTTTCCAACCTCCTTGATTGGTCCTTTTCAACTTCCGATCGGGGCGTTACAATTGCACACCATGGTATCTCTCTCTAATTGGTGTTACTGTTACCCAAGTAGCACATTCCTAAGATTATGTAAACTCTTGCTTTTGTCCTCTGGCCAGCAACCCTCTTTCTGGACCTGCCAGAGGCTTTCCTATCTTCTATAACTTCCTACTTCCTAGGTGGGAGACAAGAACCCAGAAGTGCTGAACTAGAAGAGCTACACACAGCTTTGGACAAACTGTACCCATCAAGCTGAAGAGAGCTCAACACTTCTCCAGGGCCTCACTCGCAGGTCAACTCCACTGAATTGACAGACCTGGGGCTAGTTCAACAGCATGTTGAACTGACAGACCTGTAAACACTTCCTGAGGCTCACCTCACTGACCTCGAAACTAAGAGAGCTATAACACTCTTTGGGGACTCTGCAGCTGTTGGCATCCCAGAGTTCTCTGGTGCCACCACAATCCCCTACCTGGATGCTATCACTTCCCCTGCCACTGTACGAGGAGCAGTCCAGCTCCACAAACTGCAACATCCGTTGGGAGCTTAGCTTGCGGTACAAAAAACTGCATCATGGCCACAAAATAATAAATATTTAAAGTTATGGATGTTGTAAGAAGTCTGATTTGATCAGTATACAATGTATATATGCATTGAACTTTACGTTATACTCTCACAATGTGTAAAATTATTGCAATTATAAATTTTATTTTTATTTTATTTATTTTATTTTTTTGAATTGGAGTCTCACTTAGTTGCCCAGACTGGAGTGCGGTGGCCGCTCCCTGCCACCACAGCCTCGACCTGCTGGGCTCCAGCGATCCTTCTGCCTCAGCCTTCCAAGTAACCGGAATTACAGGCATGCGCTACCACACCCGGCTGATTTTTTGATTTATTGCAGAGATGAGGTCTCGCCAAGTTGCCCAGGCGGTTCTCAAACCCGTGGGCTCAGGCAATTCACTTACCTCGGCCTCCCAAAGCGCGGGATTACAGGCTGAGCCACCGATCCCAGTCTAAATTTTAAAAAGCTAATTAATAAAAATCATTTCCAATAGATATGAAAAGTAAATACTTGTTAGTTTTCCATTTAATATATGGGGTCATCATTTTTTCTTTTAAAAATGAATTACAACCATAAGACTTTGAAAAGTATTGAAGGCATTTTTGGTTATATTCCATGTGATATTATTATTATTAGGCTATCTAGTGTCCAAATTATTATATGTGATGACTTATTAAAAAATAATTATTGTGGAATTTCAGCCCCTCACGAGAAACTGCCTTCCCCACAGAAGATAATAATAATAATAATAACTTAAAATTATGTCATTACATAATTGCTAAATATAGAAAAAGATGTATATGTTAGAATTTTCCAATAAGTACATAGGAAAGGAATATCTGAATCTGCATGTCAGCCACATTTTTCAAAACACAAATTAATCAAGAATTCATTACATAAAAGATATAAGTTCCAATATCCAATGGTATAGTGGGGGAATTATAGTTAAGAATTATTTATTGTGTATTTCAAAATAGGTAGAAGAGAAAAATTGCAATATTCTGAACACAAAGAAAATATAATTGTTTGAGGTGATAAATATGCCAATTACCCTGATTTGAGCATTACATATTTTATATGTGTCAGAATATCATATGTACTCCTAAGATATGTACAACTATGATATATCAATTTTGAAAATATAAAAAATCAGAATTAGAATCTAATCATGAAAATGTGTTACAATTAATACTTTAAAAAATATTCTCTGGCAGAATTTTCTTGGAAAAACTTGCCCATGGCAGATCTTTCTGCCACGAAGCTTCCTTTTCTTTCACTAATAAATTTTGCTTGAAAACTTAAAAATATATATATTCTCTTATCTGTTTTATATATTCAAAACTAGTAGTGATTTGACCTTTTACAGTTTTATTTAACATTTTAATGTTTGATCCATTCAATTGACAGCTATGTTTGAGCTAAAGCAAGCAAAAAAATTGAAAATCAATTAGTGAACAATATACATTAAATATGTCTGATTTTTGAAGAGACGGTCAAAGGACAAAGACTTTACTAATAATTCCCCTATATATGTTTTTTCTCTGTTTTTTGTCAGGTTACTGCACCATTATTTCCACCTTTGTTGCCCTTATAATTTTCCAATTCCAAGAATTTCAATCTTGCTCTGCTTCTCTTGTTTGTATACACTTTCCCTGGATAATCTCCTACGGTCAATATGTTCCAATTTCTGTATATTATTCCTCAAAATTATTTCAAAAATCTGCATTCTCCACCTATACCCATTGCTATTGCTTTATTTTTAGCCTGCCACTCATTTCTCTCTATCTAAATCTATTCTTTTTGCTACCTATATGATCCTCTCAAAGCTCTGGTTATATCTCTTTCTCACATAAATAACTTTGCTGATAATCTGTTGAACAGACTAAAAAGTTCACACAGTTCATTTACCAACATATACCTTTCTCTATGACAGTCTCTTGACATTTTACCTTTGTATTTCATCTTCACTATATTCTTTCCATGATATAAAGTTATGCTTGGACATACTGTGATATCCATTAACTCTAATATTTTCCGATTTCTATGTAATTCATTATAAAACTTACACTTTTTCATCATGCAATATATACTTGCAAAGTTTGAGATAGCATGTTTTAATGTCATAAATTTCTTGAATGAGTTTGATTGTGTGTGCATGTGTATGTTAGAAACAAAAAAGAAAAGAAACAAGAACAAAGAAAGAACATGTACAAGAGGCAAAGAACAGAAGACAACATGAGAAATTCAAAACAATGTTTGAAAGTCTTTATTTTTTATTTAATCCAGAATTACTCTAATATTTGAATGGTGAGAATAGTAAGTTTCATTGCTTTGACTATAAATAACAACACGACAACATTTAGAAGTGACATTTGTACAGCCAAACCCACTTAAAGATGGAACAGATTGGAAAATTTAGGCATAGCTCCATAAATCCCCTCTTGATTTTGATTATCTTGGCAACTGAAGCAAAACCAGTTCTAATATTTGACTTAGGCAAGGGATTGCCTAAATTCTTCATTTTACCTTAGCTATCTTGATAAACACCTCATTGGCTTCTTTCCTAATCATTCCTTTTCTGTTGGAAGGCACTAAACTATTTCACAGAAATAGTAATTACCTAACTGATAAGTTTGATAATGCATAGGTAATAAGAAGGAGGCAAATTATTTACATGGCCACATTATTCAGGGTAATTCTAGAATTATTTTGGTAAATTGTCTCATACAATAGAAAACAAATATGAACACTATGATGTATAGAAAGTTATTCTCATAACAAATAATTATAAAACCTAGTAATTACATGAATTTACAATATTTTTTCACTCTATTCAGATATGTATACATTGTATCCACATAAGATTTATAATATTCATAACCTATATTGCAAAAAATGTAGCATAGTATTTGAATATAACTAGGACCTTAGAAATTTTATATAAATATTTAAATATTATAACTTAAGGACATTGTAATCACTCTCTTCATTTTGAAGATAAACTTCATTAATTAGTTTTGACTCAATTTTATTTTAAATTTTAACAAGTAGACATTTTCTCCTCTAATTAGTTTTCTTTTCCTTCATGCTATCATTATTTTTTCTCACTAATTTTATGCAAATTACTAATTTGATTACATGTGTCTGCCATGTGTCTTACAAGGGCTCTACATTTGGCAACCTGATAGTTATAGCATGTATTACATTTTGATTAGCTTATGTGCAGAGGAATAGACTGCATACAGCCTAGCAAGACAAAACTACCCAATGATGAAAACCACTCAGATCATTTTCGGTTTCTCCTTATCATATTTGAACCTAATGATCCTTAAACATATTTTCTTCCTGCCTTAAATGCTAACTTAAAATTATTTACTTTCCATATCATTTTTTGTTGTGAATAACTATTTCAATTATGAAGTATCAAAAATTTTGAAGAGTACATAAAGCCATAAATATATTTCTTAACATATTATGGCTAAATATTTAAGTATATAACTACCATGGAAATCAACGACTAGAATATTGTCAGCATGCCAGAACCTCCCTTCCCTGATGTGTCTCTTCCCTTTCTCCCAAATAAGTTTTATATAACCAGAATAATAAAATACATATTTTGTGTATTTGCCATCTTTTTAAAAATTGTGCTATAAAAAATATCAATATCACTGCATATAATTGCTCCATTCACTTATGTTTATTGTTGTATAATATTTTCATTGATTATACAACAGGTTATCCAACCACTCTACTGTCTGTGAATAGTTTTTCCTGTAATATTTCTTTTACATATTTCCTGGAACACAAGCACTAATTTTGGTGAAGTACATCTGACAGTAGAATTGTTTACAATAGAGCATGTTCACTCTTTCCCTGCCTATGTAAAAATTAATACTGACCAAGAATAGTGACTCATGCCTCTTTCCCCAGCACTTTGGGAGGCCATGAAAAGAGTGTTACTTCAGCCCAGGCATCTGAGATCAGCCTAGGTAACATAGAGAGACTTTGTCTCTACAAAAATAAATAAAATTGGGTGTGGTGGTGCGTGCCTACAGTCCCAGCTACTCAGAAAGCTGAGGCAGAAGGCTTGCCTGAGCCCCAGGATATCCAGGCTGCAGTTTTTCATGATCATGCCCCTCCACTCTGTTGCCTGGGCAACAGAGTAAAACCCCAATTCAAAAAATAAAAATAAAAACAAAGAAAAATAAGAAATGCATCCATCACTCTACTTTTGTTGTTGACACTGGTACCATTTAAATCAGTAATGGCTACTTCCATGCCTTCTGCCAAAGGACATGTTTTCAGGCCCATTTTATCCACTTACAAAGATTGTTCAAGCCATTCCTAATTTTACTGCAATGCAACAAATTTTAAGAAGAGAGTAGGTGGTTAGTATGCTACTGTTGCTGAATAATATTGGAATCAACAACTAATGAGTTTACAACAACTATTCATTATACAGATAGTTTTAGGGGTGGACAAGAAAGTATGGACTTCAAAAAAAACTTGCCTGAAGTACTTTTTTGGCAGCCCATTTTCTGATTTTAGACAGAAGGAAAACACAACCTAAAGTTATCAAATAAAATTTAGCTTGAAATTGTTTTTTGGGAAACTTATTTTTTAAATGGGGGAGAAAGCTTTCATTTTTATGACTAACATTTCTTCAGAAGATAAGCATAAAAAAAGTAAAACTGCATTTTTGCATTTGATTTGTAAATATGGGACATAGAAGTGAACCAACACTTTCCACAAAAATCTTTCATTTTTTACAATGTTAAGTTTTAATAGCATAAATATCATATATGCATTAGTTTCATAATTTTTATTATTTGTGTTATTTCAGGGAATTCTGTTATATTTCATTCTGTTCATGTTTTAAAATAGTTTAAAATATCTCAATGAGTAAGTTTTCATAGTATCTTAGTTAAATTATTCTTTTCTTATTTTTAAAAAATATCTGGCTAATAATTATCATTGATAGGAGACAATGATTAGCTTCAATATAGATTTTTATATAGGCATATATACAAGCAATTTTCCAAAGTTTACATTACTCTTCCTTTTTCACTCCATATGATCTGCCAAGGTGGTCTCATTTTTCCCCGCAAACTCTACTATTACAGAACTACACCCAGCAAATACTTATTGAGCCCATATTTTGTTTCAAGAATGATGCATGATGCTGGAATAACATTGACTCAAAGCAGATTCAACTCTTTTTCACATAAAATGTATTTTCTAGTGTGTTCAATACTTACTGGTTATCTAGATATCCTTATTTTGAGTTAACAACAGTTTCTCAAACTCAAAGTTGTCAAGATTAAGATTATTATCCTTTATCCACAAATATTCCCTTTCCATTGGAAGCATACTATATAACTTAATTTGTAGACTTCATCTCTGATTTTTCTCTCTGCTATTTCATAATATGTTCTCTATCTCCTGTTAATGTTGTCTCAGAAATAGCTTGCAAATTTTGTCTACTATCTAAAAATGCTTTAGTTCAGGCAACCATCTTTTCCTTTGATTAGTATAGTAGATTTCTAATCAGGCCTTCTGTCTCTATTCTCATTTTTTAAATGATGTTAATAGAATGATCTTTCCAGTGTCTTCTTCAGAGAAAGAAAGAAACAAACAAAGAAAAATACAAGTAACAACTCCTGATCGCTCTTCCCTGTTTTTCACTTGTTCATGAATACTTGTCATCTAACAGGTAAAAAATCCAAATTTACAATAATGATATATTAAAACCTCTATTTTCATGTTCCCTAACTATTTATCGTACATTATAGTTCATTATCCAAGAAAGTTTTATTCCAAAATTGAATGGTATGTCTAAGCTGTATCAAGTTATATATAGCAACAAATTGCATAAATCATTTGTGGCTCTATATTTCTGAGTATGTTAATTCATCTTCCTGTCATATCTTTATTTTTTAATCTATCTGTTATTGTCTTACCAGAGTTGAAAGAATTGCTTGTCTTTTATGCATACTATGAAAGTAGAGTTTCATAATTTCCTAAGCATTTATTGAGTAAATATAATTTAAAAGTACTATAATTGGTGCTAGACATACAAAACATTGTTCTTGAACATTACATATTTATTAATTTAATAAATATTAATTAATTAGCCACCATGAGATAATCACTAATGATGTATTGTGAACATTATAGAAAGAGTGACTGATCCTGTGTGGTTTACATACCAGATGATATTTAGCAGTTTGGTAGAAAATAGATAATTAATAGTTAATTAGATAAATAGAGAGGAATCTCTTGTTTAACTGCTGTGAAAAAAATCAAGAGGATTAATGTGGTAGTGAAAGAAAAGACCAGGCTATATTCAAGAGGATCTCGGTGAAAGATGACATTTGAGCATGTCTAGCCATAAGAAGATTCAAAGAAACGGTCATCCATCTGGATAAAGATGTATGCGATACACATCATTGAAGAATGAAAAAGTTGTGATTGCTTACAGAATTAGGAGAAAGATAAGGAGGAGGAGAAGAAGAAGTAAAAAGAGAAGGAGGACAAAAAGGAGGGAGAGGAGGAAGAAGCAGAGAAACAGATGAAGACTAGGAAGAGACAAAGAAGAAATGTCCACATTGCTAGATTTTAGTGACATTAGCACTAATAAGAAAGTTAAACAGAGCCCAGATCTAATGTAGGACTATTAGAATGTGAAAAGTGAACTTTAAGTGCACCAGAACTCTACTAGAAGGTGTGAAACAATGAAGTGACATAATTTTTCATTATTATAACATATCTTAATTTTTCAGTTTGACTTGATAATACACTAATTTCTTTATATCTCTGTTTCTTCCCACATATGATGCCCCTTGAGTACACACAGAATCCTGTATATTTTGTATGTGTTTTGTAAGCTAGAAAATGAATGGATTATTGAATGACTGCATGTAACTGTGAGGGCTTTAAAATAAACTTTGAGCAATTTTATATTGCTACTTGTGATCTGAAGACTAATTTTTTGAAATAAAAACTAGTTTTTACCAAATAGATATAACTAAATCCCCAAAATGCAATAATTGCTGAAAAATGTCTATAATTTACAGCCAGAAGAAAATTAGCAAATTTTATCTACTCTACTTATTTCAATTATACAGAAGAAAACAAAACAAAAATAAATTAATAAATTTAGAATCAACAAATAAAAAGTGGCTTCACTGACTACGTTTAAACTTACATACTTAAACCTTGTTAAAACTCCCTTTTTTGGTACAAGTTACATTTTATTGAATTATTTTAAAACAACTTATTAGCTATTTTAGAAGAAATAAAACACACAACTCCCTTATTATTACATCTAATTATTTTCCTAGTATTCAAAAAGTAGCAAGCTATTGCTTATATTTTGTTCTATAGAACAAGCTGCTCCTTAATACTTTGTGTTGACACCTATAAAAACATAGTCAGAAAGAAAGTGGTCCAGAATAACACGCCAGTGGGAAGCGTGGAGAGCTGCAAATATTATCCAATGCATCCCACTTATGAGGGCAATACTGTCTGCAATGACCTTGCTACAGATGATTTGGAGGCACTTGAAATGTTGCTTCAACAGCAGATTCGATATCTATGGTTTTATTTATTTTTTGCCAAAGCTTAGCAGTTGGACACAAGAGTATTTGCTGCAGTTCTGAAAAATCAATATGATTACCTCTTTGCCACAGGGCTACATCTAACTACAATATCCTGGACGACATGTATAAGCATCACTCACAGATAATGCTGCATTGCAGGTGGGAGCTGACTGAGAACCGATAACAGTGACATTTCTACTCCTAAAAAAGTTACAGATGGCATTAAGATTTAACACAAAGTACATTAAAATGAGAGATTATGGTTATCCTTGTAGTATTAAACTAGAAACCTGCTTGTTTATGCTGCGTTTTGAGATCAGATTGAGTACATTTGTCCCAAAGTGGGATGGATCAGCTTATAGAAGAACTTGGCATTGTACACATACTAGTTCTGTTTTCTGTAACATTATCTTATAAAAGCATCCATCTTCCTTTACCTTTTTTTATTTCTTCAGTTAAAAGTGCCTCATTTCTGAAACAACATTGATGTTAAAATTAGAATATTAGCATTAACCTTCAGCAGGTTGAAATGGCAACACCTTTCTTAACTTTTATACCTTCGACTTAAATGATTTTGGTAAAATGCTGAAAAAAAGGAAAAAACCATTTAAATTATAAATAAAAGTAAAGAAAATAGAGTGTATATTAACTTTTAGGGGAAGGTAAATGTATTTTTTCATGTAAAACAAGAGACTTAAAACTAGAAGTATGTGCATGTATTCACATTTCTACACTCATATTTTGAACATAAATTATGTTTCAAAGTATATTTTGTAAATAATTATTTTGAAAAAAATTTCAGTATTTATTAGTCAGAGCAGTAAAAACTACAATTTATTTCTCTTCATGTTTGTCTCAGGCTCAATTTCTGTATTTTGTCAGGGAAATAGAATAATTACACCTCACTAAAGCACTGAAAATAAAATTATACATATGAAGACTATTAACTTGCAAATGGAATATATTTATCCACTTCACTTTTCCTACTCTATTACATAGACTCAGCAACTGGACAAGCTATGATATAAATAGCATATAACAACTCTTCAGACTTGGAGACATTAGCTTCCATCTCGACTAGTGACTTGCTCTCAATGATTTGGACTGTGATTCAGGCTGTTCTGTGTACAAAACTACTTAGAAATTATGTGACAGATTCAGGCCAGAATTCAGAGTCCAAATGGAAAAACTGTAAATCTGTAGGCTTAGCATTCTAAACTAAATATATGACTCAGAGCAGGTGGCTATGCATAATTGCAAAACCCTGTCTTAAGCTTTTAAAAATATTTATCCACCTAACGTATTAAACAGCATTAAAATAATGAAATTCTTTAGTGGAGAAAAATGTGAAGGTCTTACTGCCATGAAATACATATGTGTGTCTGTATTTATTCAATTAACATCGATTATGCACCAAAAATGGTAAAAAACTTTATTCCCTTTCATAGATTAGTTTTGGATGTTGATGAATTCAGCTATTTTAGAATTACCAGGGCAATGGTTTAGGCTATTACCGAATGAATTTCAACCTCAGAATGTACAAGGTTAGCACGAGCAATGTAACTGGTGGAGGGACTCTTAAGCATGAGTTCCAGCATCAGGAATTTATTAGGATTCATACATAGGATGGGGAGCAAAGGACAAATTTTATGTCTGAATGTATTGCACCCTGTCACTAAATTTTAATAAATGTGTAATTGATATTGATGAGTTACACCTGGCCCAGGTAAAAGGATTTCACAGTAATAAAACATTTTCCATGAAATAGGGTATTATTTTTGTTATATGGAATAAATGTTTTCTTCATAAAATAAAACTTTAACAAAAACAAATGGGGGAGTTTTTTTTTTTCTGTGCTCAATTCTTTTCAATGTGCAATCTATGTTCATTCTTTTTTAATCAATATTATTAAACACTTTTCTACTGTTCTTGTGTTTTTTAAATACATTAGTTAGTATCACATTCTTAATTTGCTTTACATCTTTCCGTTTTGCAATTTGTTTTGAAAGGTGCTGTACATTATCACTCAAAGTTTTAACTTTGGTAAAGAATAATGCAATTTGCTCTCTTTTTATTGTATATATAAAACAAACTGTACATTAAAAATGAAATGGATATATTTCCACTCTTCAATTCAATGCAAACTTTATCCTCTTCACTGTAGTAATACACCATACTAATATGTATCCTTCTACTCTATATGTGTGTGTGTGTGTGTGTGTGTGTGTGTGTGTGTGTGTTTTGCTAAGTTATAATACTTTGTTTTGTATATTATTTTTAAGTATGGACAAATGTTATCTTACTTTCTTATTGTTACTCAAAATGATGCTTATACCCTCTACATATTGATATGTATAGATAAGTAATATACTTGCTCACAAACTGTTGATAATCACTTTTCCCAGTTTTAAATTACAAACAAAATCAGTGTACATAATTTTTACTACACGTGCTCAAATACTTTTCTAGAATGCACATCTAAGTGATGAAATGTTGCTACAAAATAGAAAAATTCAGCTTTACTAAATATTACCAAATATCTTTCCAAAACATTGATGCAATATAAAATCTACCATCAATGTGAGCTTTTGTACTTCCATGTCAAAATTTGTCTTTATCAATTGTTTTTCTTTCATTTTGCATCTTTGAAATGTATGAGTATTAAATATGATCACATACCTATTTTCAACTACATAGATGTAATTAAGAATTAACGTCATATGTGTGCTTATTAGGTATTAAAGATTTTGCTTATATAAGCTGTATATTTAAATTCTTAGCTTGCTTTTCCATTGAGTGTTTATCTGTTTTTCTGATTGACTTGTAGAATCATTTAAGATATTCTACATATTACCTATTTTTATATGTGTTACAGATATCTAGAGTCTTTTTTTTTTTTGAGTTGGAGTCTCACTCTGTTGCCCAGACTGGAGTGCAGTGGCCGCTCCCGGCCACCGCAGCCTCCACCTGCTGGGCTCCGATGATCCTTCTGCTCAGTCTTCCAAGTAGCTGGAACTACAGGCACACGCTACCACACCTGGCTTATTTTTTATTTACTGTAGAGATGAGGTCTTGCCAAGTTGCCCAGGCGGGTCTCGAACCCGCAGGTTCAGGCAATCCACTCACCTCAGCCTCCCAAAGCACTGTGATTACAGGCTGAGCCACCGAGCCCGACTATCTAGAGTCTTTAAGGATAAAAGTTTTATTTTATCATGAGAACACAGTAAAATTTACATACTGAATATTTATTTTATCAATATTTATTTTATTAGCTTTGCATTTCTACCTTTTTAATAAAAGGTTATTTTTCACTCCAAACTCATAAATGTATTTTTTATTTCTTTTGTTAATATACTTAACCAAATAAGTGAAATATCTTTATAATGGAAACTCTAAACCATTGATATAAGACTTGTAAGAGGTTGCAGAAAAAAAGAAAGATATTTCATGTTCATGAATTAGAAATATAAATAAAGGTAAAATTTCCACACTACTTAAATTGATCTACAGATTCAATGCAATCCCTATCAAAACACCAATGGCTTTCTTTATAGAAACAGAAAAAAAAAATTCTAAAATTTATATGAACCACAAAAAAACAAGAAGAACCAAAACAATTCTGAGCCAAAAGAACAAAGCCGGAGGCACCATGTTACCAGATTTCAAATTATACTACACAGCTACAGTAACCAAAACTCATATAAAAATAGACAGTAGACACAGAGACAGAATAGGGGACCTAGAAATAAATCCACACACTTCACAATCACCTTATTTTCAGTGAAGTCACCAAGAATACATATTTTGGAAAACACAGTTTCTTCAATAAATTGTGCTGGGAAAACTGGATATTCAGATGCAGAAGAATGAAACTAAACTCCTATCTCTCACTAAGCACAAAATTCAAATAATAAATAGACTTAAATTTAAATCCTAAAACTAAAAACCATTGACAGAAAACATTGAATCACACTGGTCTGGGCAAAGATTTTTTTTAAAGTGATCTCAGAAGTATAGGGAACCAAAGCAAAAATAGGCAAATAAGATCATATCAAAATAAAAGTTTTTATATAGCAAAAGGAAGCAATTAACAAAGTGAAGAGACAAACTACAGAACAGGAGAACATATCTGCAAACTATTCATACGACAAGGGATTAATAATCAAAGTATTAAAAACAACAACCCAAACAACTCAGTATAAAAAATGATCTGATTAAAAAAGCAAAACATTGAATAGACATTAGAATAGATATTTATCAAACCATACATATAGCTTACAGTTATATGAAAAAGCCTCAGCATCACTAATCTTCAGAGACATGCAAATCAAAACCACAATGAGATTTTATCTTTCTTCACTTTATGGCTTTGGTCCAAAAGCCAAGAAGTAACAGCCACTGGTAAGGATATGAAGAAAGGAAAACTCTCCTACACTGTTGGTGGAAATATAAATTAGTACAGCCACCATAGAAAACATTATGAAAATTTTTTTAAAGCAAATACAAAAATCATATGATCCAGCGCTCATACTGCTGAGTGCATATCCAAAAGAAAAAAAAAAATCAGTATATCAAAGAGATACCTGTACTTCCAGGCTTATTGCAGCACATGTCAAAGTAGCCAATACATGAAATCAACCTAGGTGTTCATCAACAGGTGAGTGAATAAGAAAAATATGGTACATATACACAATGGAATATTAGTCACTCATAAAAAAGAGTAACATCTTGTCATTAGCAACAACACAGATGGAACTGGAGTTCATTATGTTAAGTGAAATAAGCACAGAAAGGCAAATATCACACGTTCTCACTTACATGTGAAAGCTAAGAACTTTAATACCATGGAGAAAAAAAGTAGAATAATGTTGAGCAGAGGCTGGGAAGGATAATGGGAAGGCAATTATAAAGAATAATTTTAATGGAAAAAATTTAGATAGAAGGAATGAAACATAGTGTATGATAGCAAAATAGGGTGATTATAGTTAACAAAAACGTATTGCACATGCAGAAGAATAAAACTGGGCTTCTGTCTTTCACCATATATAAAAGATTAACTCAAGATGGGTCCAAGACTTAAATATAAGACCTGATACTAGAAAAATACTGGAAGAAAACCTAGCGAATGGGTGGGAGTGGTGGCTTATGCCTGTAATTCCAGAACTTTGAGAGGTTGAAGTGGGAGGATTGCTTGAAGCCAGGAGTCTGAGCAACATAGCAATATCTTTTCCCCACAAAAAACTAGCCAGGTGTGGTGATATGCATCTATAATCCCTACTCAGCTGAGGTAGGAGGATTGCCTGTACGTAAGAGGTGGAGGTTGCAGTAAACCCTGATAGTGCCACTGTATTCAGCAATGTGTTTAAAAACATATCTATAGGAAAAATTCTGTTGGATGTTGGTCTAAGCACAGCATTTATGACTAAGACCTCAAAAGCACAAACAACAAAAATGAAAATTAGACAAATTGGTCTTAATTAAATTAAAAAGCTTCTTTTATGGAAATTGGAATTGGCAACTAATTCCTGATCAAAATCCTAAGTGCCCGTACCATAAGAAATAAGATAGACATGTGGGATTTCATCAAACTGAGAAGCTTCTGCAAAGCAAAATAAACCATCAAGCGGGCAGAGAGACAGCCCACAGAATGGGAAAAAATAATTGCCAACTGTATGCCTAACATTTAGGATCTATAAGGTACTCAAACGTGCCAATAGGGAAAAAAACAAACAAACAGCTCCATCAAAAAGTGGGCAAAAGACGTGAATAGACACTTTTCTAAAGAAGCTATATGGGCAGCCAGCAGACACATGAAAAAGTGCTCAGCCTCACTCATCATCAGAGAAATGCAAATCAAAACCACATTGAGATATTACCTAATGCTAGTAAGAATGGCCATCACTAATAAAACAAACAACAGCATATGCTGGTGAGGATGCAGAGAAATAGGAATGCTTCTACACCGCCGGTGGGAATGCAAACTAGTGCAACCCCTTTGGAAAACAGTGTGGTGATTTCTGAAAGAACTAGAAATTGACCTTCCATATGACCCAGCAGTTCCCCTACTGGGAATATATCCAGAGGAACTCCAATCATTCTACAAAAAAGATACCTACACAAGCATGTTTGTTGCAGCTCTAATCACAATAGCAAAAGCATGGAGCCAACCATGCTGCCCATCGAAGCTGGACTGGATAAAACAAATGTGGCACATATACATAATCGAATATTATGCAGCCAAAAAGAAAGACAAACATATGGACTTCGCAGCAACTTGTATGGATTTAAAGTCTATCATATTCAGTGATCTATCACAGAAACAAAGAAGAGAGTGTTATATGTTCTCACTCATAAGCTGACCTTGAACAATTGTCATACTACTATAAGAAAGAGATTGGCAGTAGTGGGAGACTGTCAGGGGAGGGGGGGGGATTGGCAGTTGGGGGAAGCTGCTGGGGAAGGAACAGCACACGTCAACCATGGTACCTGCATAATGAACATCTGTATAGCTAACCTTGAATTGTACCCCACATCTTTAAAATAAAATTGTAAAACTCAATCAATCAATCAATAAAGCTTCTGCACAGTAATAGAAATAATCAACAGTAAATATACATGTTGTAGAATAGGAGAAAATATTTTCAAACTATGAATATGACAGGGAACCGATATTCAGAATCTAAAAGGAACTCAATAAATTCACTACAATCAAAGCAAATAACCTCATTAAAAAGTGGCCAAAGTACATGAAGACATATTTCAAAATAAGAAGTAAAGATGGTCTCAATAAATTATTATCTTCCATCAGTCAAAATGGCTATTATTTTAAAAAGTAGCAGATGTTTATAAGGATGTGGAGAAAAGGGATTTATACATTGTTAGTGAGAATGTAAATGAGTACAACCTCTGTGGAAAACACTATGAAGATTTCTCAAATAACTAAAAATAGAACTACTATTCTGTCTGGAAATCTCTTGATTGGGGATCTACCCAATAGGAAATAAGTTATTATATCAAAATTAAACCTGTGCTTGTATGTTCAACACAGCACTATTCACAATAGCAATTATATGGAATTAACTTGAGTCAATTATCAGATGACTAAATTTTTAAAAATGTTATATGTACACACAAAAGAATACCAATAAGCCATTATAAAAATGAAATCATGTTTTTTGCAGCAACATGGATGGAACTAGCAGCCATTATATTAAAAGATACAACTCAGAAACAGAAAGTCAAATATCACATGTTCTCATTTATAAAAGGCAGCTAAATAATGTGTACACTTGTGTATAGAGTGTGGAATAACAGGCACCAGAGACTTCAAAGGGTTGGAGGGTGGAAGGGACATGAGAAATGAGAGTCCTTAATGGGTACAATGCACACTGTTTGGGTGATGGTTACATTAAAATCCCAGACTTCACCACTATCCAATATATCTATGTAACAAAACTGACTGGTGCTCTTTACAGTTATACCCACCAAAAAAGTTAGAAGAGTGGAATTGGAATGGTATAAACACAAATAAATAAGATATTTTGACATGATGATTATCTTAATTACCCTAATTGTATTATTTAATATTGCGTGCTTATACCAAAAAATCACGTGTACCACATAAATATGCACAACTATTCATAAAACTATAAATTTTAAAAAATTACCTTTTCAAGTTTTGTACTTTTTATGTATCAATTTTTGAAGGCAAAAATTTGGATTCTGAAAAAATAGAATAGAAATACTTTATGCATTTCTCCCGCTAAGTACAGATAAAAACCTTGAATATTTCATATAAAACAAACAGAAGACTGAAAACTGTAGAGAAGAAGCCAAACAACCAAAGGACCTCAGTAAACAACATAGCAGTGAATTCCTTGAGTTCTATTTTTGTCTTACATATTGTAGAACAGGAGCTATAAAAGCTATGTCCAAAAGACACAGACCAAAAATCATTAAGAAAGCCTATTCACTCTAGCCAAAGGATTAGGAAAGAGGCAGCTCAGCGGGAAAGAAAACTTTTAGATAATAACTGTTCTTCTTTAGACAAACACTATAGAAAAATTCATTGCCCATCCCCACACCCATCAGCAGAAACTACTGGGATGCCTAGACTGCCCTTGCTAGTCTGTAATAAGACATTCTTAACTCTCTTCTGAACCCCACACACATGGTGTGTCAGAAAAAATCAAGTGTAGAAACTGGGATTTTCATTCTCATGGAGAGATAAGACTTAAGAAGCTGTACCTCCCACTTCAGCAGTACCAATGAGAAACATGTGGGGAGTTGAAACTTCCAACTCAACCCAGCAGTAAGCTGCGCTCCTCCTCTTCTTTCTGGTGGTGTTTTCAGAAGAGACCTAGTAAAGAGTTAATACTTAGTCCACAGACCGGTGATTAATGCAGCCATTCCCCTGCAGTGTCAGTGGAGGCCTCGGTGGGCGGTGTGAGGAAGCAGTACAACACCTCCCAACCAAAGGAAGCTCCGGTGGAAGTCTAGTGGGGAGCTGTAAATGTCCATATCCATATTAGTCATGAGAATCTTCTTTCCTCCAGTGTGTCAGTGGAGGCTTAGCAGGAAACCTAAATTTTCATTTCAATCTGCCAATTATGAGGATGTCCTTCTTCATCAGAACATGCCAGGAGAGTTTTTAAATAGATTCTCAATCCCATCAGATAATACTCAAAAGGTCCAGGTAGATTTAATTTTAAAAAAATCACCCTTCTTTCCAGAATAAGAAATGCCTCAACTTGAAGAAGAAAAGGAAATCAGACATGTGCCAATTTTTAGATGGCACAGATGTTGGAATTGTCTGACAAGGATTTCAGAGCAACAATCACAAATATACTTTAATGGACAACTGCAAACATAAATGAAATGCATAAAAAATAGAATATCTCAGCAAATAAGTAAAAAATGTTCAGCAAAGAAATAGAAGCTACAAAATTGTATGTTTTATCAAATAAAAATTTTATTTATTTAGTTTTAATAATTTGGGTTTTATTATAATTTTTTTATTTTAAAGATGTAAGGTACAACTCAGGATTACGTATACAAGTGGTCCTCATACAGGTATAGTTTGGGCCTCCCTTTAGTCCCCACTTTGATGGTTTGAGGTCAGGTACCCTTATTAATAAAAATTTTAGAACAGAAAAAGTAATAACAAATAAATTGTTGATTCTATTTAAATTTTCAACTGGCAATTTTTTAATATAGTGCTTTTTTGGTATTTTTTAAATGTTGAAGCCGGGCATGGTGGCTCATGCCTGCAATCCTAGCACTCTGGGAGGTGGAGGCGAGAGGATTGCCTGAGCCCAGGGGCTCGAGACCTGTCTGGGCAACTTGGTGAGACTTCATCTCTATAATAAATCAAAAAATTAACCGAGCATGGTAGTTGTGGTTCCAGCTACTTGGAAGGCTGAGGTGGAAGAATCACCTGAGCCCAGCAGGTCCAGACTGCAGTGGCCATGAGTGTGCCACTGTACTCCAGTCAGGGCGACAGAGTGAGACTCCAACTCAAAAAAGAAAAAAAAATTGATATCTATAGTCATTTCCCTATAGTTATTTTACATTTTCATTCCTTCTTTTCTTGATCAGTTTTGCTATCTTTTCTATATCATAAGTTTATCTAGAAAGAGCAATACAAGGTACTGTTACAAGGTACATTTCTATTGTTTCTGTTACAGTTAATGTGGTTTGTTTTTGAATTATTGCTCTTATCTTTATTATTTTCTTTCTTTTCTTTTCTTTTTTTTTTTTTGCTTTTGCTTTAAAAATAAACAAAGAAAAAAAATGAAATACTTACTTGCAGGTCAGCATAGTGGTCTATATCTATAATACCAGTTTTTTGGAATGCCAAAGTGGAAAGATGGCTTGAGGACAGAAGTTTGAGACAATCCTGGGCAACCTAACCAGACTCCATCTCTAGAAAAATGAAATAAAATAAAGTAAAAAATTAGCTGATCATGATGATGTGCACCTGTAGTCCTAGCTCCTTAGAGGCTGACTCAGGAGGCTCATTTGAGGTCAGGATTTTGAAGTCACAGTGAAACAATGAACTATGATTGCTTCACTGCACCACAGCCCGGATGACAGTGCAAGACACTACCACTAAAAAGACCGAAAAAACAAAATTTCAATTTTACTCTTATGTCATTAAAAAAATTATATTGTTAAAATTAATATTTTAATTTTTAATGATATATACTTCTTTTTCTGTATGATTTTGGTATGCAGAACATTTATTTCTATATATTATAAAATTTTGGTTTTTATTTCTAGTGAAACTTCTGAATTATTTAGGAAGATTTTTTTAATGACAGTTGTACTTTAAAATATATCTTGAATTTTTTTGACAGCATTCTTATGAAAATATGAAATTAAATATTTGAGGGTCTTATTAATGGAAACATTCTTTATACTTTTAATGGTTTTCCTGTAATCAACAATAACAATATTCTGTGCATGCTTTAAAAGTCTTCAGGGAATCTGTCTATTGTGTGACAGATTTAATCATATATACAAAATAGAAAATGACATATTGCATAAGGCAGGAACTACAACAGAGGCAAACAGAAGCACAGGGATATGTCCACAAAACAATTACTTAAAAGTTAAAACTTGTCAACAAACATAGGAAACACTAGGAAGAATGAAACCTATTTTCATAACAATTGCAATTGATTTGCAAATGTACATAGAAGATAATCTTCTAGAAAAAAATATATTTTCATAGATGTAGACCATTTAAACAAACTAATTTTCAAATAAAACATATAAAAATTGTAAAAACCTACTCTTAAAACCAATTAAGGGAAAAACAAAACAAAGTCTACCTAGTCCAGTTAATTTATTAGGAGAATGCTACTAAAGTTTTAAAGATTCAGTATTTCCAAATCAATTTAAGTTGCTCCAGACCCTGCAAGAAAAAAAAAAAAGAAAGAAAGAAAGAAAACTTCCAAGTTCTTTTTAAAACAAAAATTTTTACTACTTTTATTTTATATTTTGAGTCAGGTTCTCATTCTGTCACACAGACTGGAGTGCAGTGACTTAATCACTGCTCACCACCGCCTTGACCTCCTGGGCTCAGGTGTTCCTTTCGTCTCAGCCTCCTGAGTAGCTAGGAAAATAGGCATGAATACCATCCCTCCCAGCTAATTTTTTACTGTTTGTAGAGAGAAGGTTCCTTTATATTGTCCATACTGGTCTCGAACTTATGGGCTCAAGCAATCCCCTCCCTCAGCTTTCCAAAGTACTAGGATTATAGGTGCCAGTCACTGTGTGCAGCCCCAAGCTCTTTTTATGAAGCAATGTAAGTTAGATGACTATGACTTTAAAAAGTTGCTAAAAAGTAACAAAACAAAACAAATTCCAGAGTAATCTAAATTATAAATTGTAAAACAAACCAACTGAACATTAAATTATGCATTCTGCCTCAATGTTTTTTTTTCTGCAGCAAACAATATGAGGGGATATTTCAGCATAGTATTTTAGATCTAAAGTGAAAATCATATAATTTTCTGATAGTCTTAAGTTTTTTAACAAAAAAATGATTATGCTAATGAGAAATAGCAAAAGAAAAAGTCTGGGCATTGTTTAAAATAGATAGGTTTAAATCATAGCACTACTATATGAGAATTGGGTTATCTTAAGAAGTGACTCATCCATTCTAAGTTTTAGTATTAATATTTATAAAATAGGAACTGCATTAGTCACAACTTTTACAGTTAAACCCATTCAAATAGTTAATGCAAAAAGAATTGCAAAAAAGATAAAAAAGTCTATGCATGATATCTTTTCTTCTTCACAACACATGATTAATCCTTTAGGAAGCTCTGCTGGCTTTATTTTCAAAATATACCTCCAATTCTGGGACTATTTAATGAAATATCATTCTTCCTGCTTCCATACTTGCACTCTGGAACAGTACTTCTCAAATGCTTTATGGCGAATGACTTAGTCTGTTCTCATTCTATCACACACTATCTCTTTTGTAAAGTAGAGTGAATTATTTTTTTAAATGCTTCTAGCTTTCTACTGTGTAAAAATGTTATACAAGTTTTTAAATGTTTATTCTCCATATCTGTGCTTACAGTGGAACAGAAAAAGAAAAAAAAAAAGAAAGAGAGAGAGTTAATGGACCGGCACCCATCTAAATGTGACTATTGTATAATACGTTGCACCCAATTTCTCTCCTGCTGTAAAAACATACTTTAAATCATGCCTCTCACTTCTTAAAACCAAAACCTGTCTTTCCAACCCAACTAGAATCAAAGCCTAATGCCTCAGCTGATTAAATTAAGGAATGCGTGATTTGACCTTTGTTTTCACACTATACTGCATCTTTGATGACTCAATAACTTGCTCAAGACACTTTTTTTACACTGGCCTTCAGGTTGTTATCAAACACATTGAACATATTTTCTAGGATTTTTAAATGATTATTTTTCAACATACAAAAATGTTATAGAAAAAAAATGAAGAAGCACCCCAAAATCCACCACTGCAGTTAATATTGAAATGTACCATACGTTTTCTTCTAGTTGTAATTTATTTCTACCACAGATATAATCCAGTATTCTGATTTTAGTGTTTATAGTATTTCATGCATATTTTTTGTTTAGATATTAATACATCATTTGTTTTTAAAGCTTATTAAAGTGGTATTATGCTGTACTTTATTCTCTTAAAAATGTCTTTTATTTTATGTCTTCCTCCATTTCTTTCTCTATATAAACCATTTTCTCAGAATACTTTCCTCTTGTCTTTATATAACTTGCTATTTTACAATATTTAGGTCTCTGCTCAAATGTCACTTCCTCAATGACCTCCTAGAAAGATCATCCTAAAGTCACCCACACTCTTTTCAAACATGCCTTTATTGTCCTTCATATCTCTTATTACTACCTAAATTGTTTAACCATTTATTTAATCAATACTTGTCTCTCTCATGAGGTGGCAATCTCCATGAAAGCAGAGACATTTTCTTGTTGACTTTTTTATTTCCTCATTTAAAAATATTTAACACAGTCGGGCTCGGTGGTTCAGCCTGTAATCCCGCGCCTTTGGGAGGCTGAGGTGAGTGGATTGCCTGAGCCTGTGGGTTCAAGACCCGCCTGGGCAGCGAGACCTCATCTCTACAATAAATCAAAAAATCAGCCGGGTGTGGTGGCGCATGCCTGTGATTCCGGGTACTTGGAAGGCTGAGGCAGAAGGATCGCAGGAGCCCAGCAGGTCTAGGCTGCAGAGGCCGGGAGCAGCCACTGCACTCCAGTCTGGGCCACAGAGTAAGACTCCAACTCAAAAAAATAAAATAAATAAAATAAAATAAAAATATTTAACACATAGTAGTACCCTGTATGTTTATTACACGTGTAATTTCATAAATTATCTCTTTATTAACATAATGTCAGGTGTTGTCGACAAGCTTCAGGAATGAACTAAAACTGGGATTTAGAAATCCATCAGAAATTTAAGCAACGTTTCTCCTATTGAGAGGTAGTGACTTTTACTTTTTCTCTGCACATAAACATTGCCTGCTCCACAATTTACATTGAAGAATAACTGGCATCCCATGCTAACCAAACTTACATGTCTTCCACTCTGGTTCATAGGGAACTAGAATGCGTATAGATCAATTCAATATTTCCAACAGAGAATAATTAGTTCTTATTTTGACCAGGTGTCCGAATGATTAAGTAGCCCAATTACCTATGGTTGAAGAGCAAAACTGAATGTGAACTCAAGAGGTTCATATGGTACAAATATGGCAGCTACAGTTGAAATCTAAAGATTTGAATGGCTGTGAAAATATTATTATGAGTAGATAAGACATAAACAGTCATTTTAAAAATAGCAGCATGAATATTTTGGAGGTATCTTGAGGAGAAGAAATCGCAAGACTTAAATCACCACTTCTAACCCACTTATATAACCAACACTAAATATAGATGTTTGACTTATGTGCATATATTATTGTAACACAGATATATATTCCTAATTCTGTCAGTTTTAATTATGAACTCTCTTTATCTTGTCTCCTTATATTTGCAATCTGTTATTCATCTTTTCTATGTAATTACATTTCATTTGCTTTGAAATTCTATTGATTTGGGATATATGCATTTGTTTTTAATTACACCAGGTTTTGCATTTTAAATTTTGTAAGGAATAATTTAACCTATAAAAGCATAGTCAATCATTTTCATAGTAGCATATATTTCCTAATATTGAGTTATTTAATTTATTCTTCTCTAATTACTACATAAATGTTATTGTGGTTTTGGTTTCAAATTTCATGTGCTTATAGCTGATATAGAAAAGCAGTCAATTTTTGCATATTAACTTTGTATTCTGCAACTTGCTATTATTACTCACTAGTTACAGGAGCTATTTTATGAGAAAGTTTCTTGCTACGTTGCCCAGGGTAGTATTGAGCCTCTGGGCTCCAGCCATTCTCATGTCTCAACCTCCTGAGTAACAGGGATTACAGGTATGCGCCAGCTTGCCTGGTTTTCCAGGAACATTTTGTCAATTCTTTTACATTCTTTACATAGATCGTCATATACTTACATACATTGACAGTTTATTTTTTATTTTTTTATTCTTATTTTTATTTTATTTTATTTTAAAGATGTGGGGTACAATTCAGGGTTAACTATACAAAATGTTCATTAGGCTGGTACTCTTGTTGATGAGGTGTGCCCCCACCTCCCTTGGCACATAAGCAAAGAATAGAATACCGTATGTTCTCACTCATAAGCAGACCCTGAACAATTATCATAGTACTATAGGAAAGGAATTGACAGTAGTGGGAAAATGCCAGGGGAGGCGGGGTGGGATTGGCAGTTGAAGGAAATTACATTGACAGTTTCATTGCTTTCTTCCCTATTTGTATTCAATTTATTAAGTTTTCTCATTATATCACATTAGCTAATACTTCCTGTGAAATGTTGAAAAGTAGTGGTGGAGAGGGACATTTTTGCCTTGTTTCTCATCTTAGCAGAAAAATTTCTAGTTTTGCACTAGTAAATATGATGTTAATTGTAGGGTTTTTTGTAGATGTTCATATTAGGTTGAGAAAATTATTTTTATTGCAGATTTCATGAGAGTTTTTTTTTTGTCTGCTTGTTTTTTTTCTTTTTGTTATTGTTTTTAATCATAAATGGGTATTGAATCATGCCAAGTGATTTTTCTGCATCTACTCATGTGAATAAATGGCTTTTATTTTTAATCTGTTCAGGTGATTGATTTTATTAATTAATTTTTGAATATTGAACCAGTCTTGCATACCTGAAATAAACCCATGGTGCATAATAAATACCCCATGGTATTATAGACTGGCTTTGCTAACTAATGCAGAAATGTCATATTGTGTCTTTCTTCAAAAAAATGCATTTGCAATTTTTGTACTGGAAGCCTTGGACAAATGTTTTCTACTAGAATTTCTCACTTTGGAATCACAGCTGTAGATAATGCTGCTATACACTTGCTTTATCTTAATTCTAATATGTACTTACACTGCTGATATCTAAATGGTCAACAAGCTTCATTGTACAGCGAATTTTCTTCTACCATATCTGGGATTCTGATATGTTTTCAATTAGAATTTGAGAAAATTTTGAGACCTCAAAAATGCACTGGCTGTTTGTAGTACCATTTTTCACTACTTTATGGGGAGAAATCTCTCTCAATGGCATTCAATCTACTTCTAATTTTGCTATGCAGCTACACTCTCTTAATGGATATATAAAAATATAGTTACAGAAAAGAGAACAAAAATTGTTTTGATTTTGTCCATCTATACAATGGTCTTGATTACTAATTAAAGCATGGTAAATAAGATATGAGCCTTTTCTACCACTATCCATGTAAGGAAGTGTGTGTGTGTGTGTGTGTGTGTGTGTGTGTTTAATGTGTAGTGTAATGCCGGAAGCTGCAATCCCTAACAAGGCAAAATGGAGGTTACCCGAAAATGGGAAAAATGCTGACTGGGAGCAGAGCCCCAGTGGGAAGTGGCCATGATAGAGGCAGAGCCCCATGGATCCTATTGAAGGACTCCTTTTGGCCTTAAAGGAATGTGTGCCTAGGCTTGAAAAACACTTCCCTTGATAAATAAAACAATTAGCTAGAATGTGCAAGGATGTGGAATTAGTAGTAAACCTATGTATAGAAATGTAAAAAAGGCTCAACAACAAAAATTTCCCCCCTGAAGGGACAAGGGAATGCAAATTTTGCAAACTTTAGCAAAAAAGGAAAAACAAGTACTTCCTCATACCCTTTATAAGTAACAACATTGACAGTTGTGATTGATGAGGAAGTGAGAAACTGAGACAGAGTATCTCCAAAAACAGGTGTTTTCAGGAAAAACAAGTCACAGACATGCCTTTTGATTTAAGAAATATTATAGTTTAATTAGAAAGAGGGTTAAAATTAAAGTAAGGATCAGAATTAAATAAATAGCAGTTATAATTAAAAGATAAATGTTTTTTATAGATGTAGGTATTAGTTAAATATAAGTAATAGAAGGAATAGGAAATAATTAAGTTTTAAGGTAAACTTAAAATTATACACACTTGGGAGACGCGGCAAGATGGCGATGGGGCAACCCAACGTCTGAAGCCCTCTGCAAGGGAGATCTGCAGTGGGTCTCTGACTCTCGCCCCAGGTGGCTGGGGACCCCAGTATCACAGCCTGCTCTTCAGACAGAGCTTGTCCGTTGCCATCGCAACAACTGGACAGTTTTACTGCATTACAAACAATCCTGCCGCCGCCGCCACAGCCCCTCCCCCCACTGCCACCACTGTCGCCGTCGCCGCCACTGCCGCGGCCTCTGGGAGGGGTAGGACATCACACCACTGGCCCAAGGAGATTCACAACAAACCGCTTCAGGGAAGATCTGCTGGGATCGCTGCCACCTATCCTGCATCTGAGACTGTGCTGCCCGCCCGGCGTGGGGCTCCTGTTGCCTGCTCGGAGGCAGGCAGCCATCTTGTTCCTGTCCGGCCCCACCCCCTCTGGGGCGAGCAGATGAGATAGCACCACCTGCTGGCGATTCAAGATAACAACACCGAAACGGGAGAAACAAGCTTGATAAAGACATAAACCAAACTGCTGAACCAAGGTTAATCTGAACTGTCCTTCACAGCAGATCAGGGGAACTGACTCTAACTGCAAACTAATTCACCAGCTTGAAAAGAAACTTAGAAATCAGACCTGAAAGGACACTGGACTTAAATGAAATGTTTCAGAGTGTGCTTCATTGATTCTATTAGTTTAATGACTTAATTCTATTCCTACTGTATTGTTCCCTTTTTTTCTCTTTTCCTTTTCCTTTTCTTCTCTTATCTTCGGTCTGTAAACCATGTCTTTGTATAGAGGAACAGCACACTAATAAGGTGGTTGGATAGCTAGTATGTTAGCATCACTATATGCTTTATTTTTGTTTGTATGAGAGTTGGTCCGACTGTAGCTGTGGTCTATTGTTTTTATCTGTTTCAGTATAGGCCTCTCTCTCTACTTGTTGGCACACTCGTTTGTTTCCCCCCTTACTCCTCTATCTCTCCACTCCCCTCTTCAACCCACTATCTGCTCCATACTCTCCCCTCTGTTAACAACATTTTATTTCAGGGAGTAAACCTACAGCCCCACTGCACGGACAGATTCCAGGGCAGTGGGAAGTGGGTTCCACATTATCCACATGCCTGTCGGCAAATACCAGGACCTGCAGACAGATTTTGAATCACAGTTCTCCCCTTAAGTACATCTCAAAACTGCAAAAAGGACCACCTCCAACCTACAGTGCAACTTCAGAATTGAACAAAGTAAGAAGACATACATAAAAAATAGGAGATTGAACAAACAGAAGTAAAACCAATCCCTTTACCCCTGAATAACAGAATTAAAGAAGACGGTGACATGGAGGGAAGGAAAAAGTAGAGAGGGGGAAAAAACTGCACAAATGAAGAAAAACCAAAAGAAGAATATAGGTCTTAAACAGACCCCTGGGAATTCAGACACTGAGAAAACAGATTCTGGAACACAGACAATGAAGAGTCCCCAGAATGACTGGTTACATGCAATAAACCCAGACATCAAGATATTAATGGAGAGAATTTAAAAAATTG
>NW_007245850.1:0-679 GCF_000164805.1 Carlito syrichta | reverse complement strand
ATCTTTTCCAGACATCCAATCCCTACGAACCTACGCCGCTACCAGGCCACCTCTACAAGAAACACTTAAGAAAGTACTGAACACAGAAGAAAAAGAAACAAGAACAACAGCATTCTTCACAAGAGTACAGGCAAAGGATTAAAAACACACATGAACCAACTCCAAAACCCAAAGAAAGACAACAAATAAACAGGAACAACTCTGTAAGAACCTTATGACAGGGATCAACTCTTGCATTTCAATTATTAGCCTAAATGTGAACGGACTAAATGCACCACTGAAAAGACATAGAATGGCAAAATGGATAAAATATCATCAGGCAACAATCTATTGCCTTCAAGAGACTCACCTCACTAGAAAGGACACCCACAGACTCAAAGTAGGAGGATGGGAAACAAACTTTCAGGCGAATGGAATACAAAAGAAAGGAGGAGTAGCAATCTTAATTTCAGACAAAATACCCTTCAAGTTATTAAAAATCAAAAAAGATACAGAAGGTCACTACATAATAATAAAAGGCTCAATCCATCAACAAGAAATATCTACCCTAAGCATATATGCACCTAACATAGGTGTGCCAACTTTTATAAAGCAACTCCTAGGAAAACTAAAGAAAGATATTGACTCTAACACTATCATAACTGGGGACTTTAATACCCCACTCACAACCCTAGACAGA
>NW_007245849.1:4549-6572 GCF_000164805.1 Carlito syrichta | reverse complement strand
CACAACATCACTTGATACAGGTTACCTCAAACTACAGAAATTTCTTGTGGTTAGGCAGGTGGGAATTGGGATATTTGGTTTAGGAAATTCCACATTTTGGGGAGGTCTTCTTAAGGAGAACCAGGAATCTTGGATTACAGTTCCCCAATAAGCTTATGGGAGTCTTTCTCTTGATATCCATACAACTGGTATTCTAGGTCACCAGGGAATAACTCAGCGCCTTGCTGAGAATGAAGCAGGAATCTGGGTAATGGGAGTCCCCATATACAAGAAACTACACGGCTTCTTGCTAAGGAAGAATAAGGAATTTTGGTTACATGAGTCCTCAGCCCAAAAATCCACAGGACGTCTTACTAAAAGGTAACCATTAATCAGGTATTATGTAGGACTCTGAGAAGTGGGAGTCCTCAAATACAGGAAATTGGACTGCCTATTGCTAAGTAAGAATAAGGAATCTGGGTTACACGTGTCCTCAATCCCTAAGAAATTTCAGGGCGTCTTGCTAAGGGCTAAACACGAATCAGGGTTTTTGAAGCATAAATCTGTGAAAATGGTATCTTCATATACAGGCAAATACATGACCTTTTGCTAAGAAAGAATAAGGAATCTGGTTACACGTGTTCTCTATTCCAAAAGAAATATAGGGCCTCTTGCTAAGGACTAAACATGAATAAGGGATTCAAAGCAGGTATATGGGTAATACTCCCGATAAAAGGAGATTGTGAGGCCTCGTGCTAAGGAAAAATAAAGAATCTCGTTTACACGATTCCTCAATCACAAAATCTACAAGACGTCTTGCTAAGGGCTAAATAAGAATCAGGGTTTCAAAATAGGAGTCTGGGGAAAGGCAGTCCTCATATACAAGACAGTACATGGCCTCCAGTGAAGGAAGAATAAAAAATCTGTGTGACACGAGTCCTCAATTCGAAAAAATTCTCAGGGCATCTTGCTACTTGACAAACAAGAATCAGGGCTTCGAGCTCCCCTCATGTTTTGGAGCTATTTAGCATGTGGATATTAGGAATCAGTCAATTCAGGACTCCAGCAACATTCTGGTCGTCTTGATAGTTCTAAACAGGTATGTGGCATGATAAGTCCGAGAGGTTCCTCAGGACAACTAAGGGCAGATTCCAGCAGAAAAGGGATCATCATACCATATTTGCATGTCACTCTTCGTCTCAAGATGAACCTTGTAATTGTCCAACTTCCATTTGTCCTTTTATTTTGAGAGAGGCCGAGGGTTTTGCAGTTGCCAAATGTTTAGTACGTATTTTTAAAGGTAACCAGGAATTATGGATTCCCCGTCCCTATGAAACTTGTGGGCATCTGTCTTTTTGTATACAGAGTTTTGGAATACACATCGACAGGAAAAATCAAGGCATCTTGCTGAGAACGAAAAGGGAATCGGGGTTCTTGAGTTCTCATTCGCCGAATTCTACAGGGCCTTTTGATGAGGTTTAATCAGGAATCTGGGCTTGTAGGTCCCCATATTGTAAGGGTGTCTTGTACAAGGGAACCAGGAATCTTGAATTCCCATTGCCCAGGAAATTTCTGGGGGGTCTTTCAATTGATATCCAAACAACTTGAATTCTACATCACCACGAAATATCTCGGTGTCTTGCTGACAATGAAGCAGGAATCTGGGTAATGGGAGTTCTCATATACAGGAAATTTCATGGCTTTTGCGAAGGATGAATAAGGTATCTGGGATACATGGGTCATCAATACCGAAAATCTACAAAGCGTCTTGCTAAGAGCTAAACAAGATCAGAGCTTCGAGCACCCCTCATGTTTTAGAGCTATTTGTTATGTGAATATTACGAATCAATCATTCTTGGACTCCAGCCTCACTCTGGTACTCTTCTTGTTGTGAACGAGAATCTGGCACTACAATTCCATTTAGATACTCGGAACCTCTGATTGCAGATCCAGGACACAAGTAATTCTCAGATTTTTTGTATGTAAGCCCTGACCTCAGTGTTACCTCGTATTCCATAAACTTCAGTGGTTCTGCTGTCGTTAT
>NW_007245849.1:0-4280 GCF_000164805.1 Carlito syrichta | reverse complement strand
TCCCATGAAAGTGTCTACACGCTTTACTGAGAGAACAGGAAACTCGGTTTCCATGTAACTTGCAAACATCTGGGCATTTGCTAAATTATCCGTGGCATAAGGTAGTCCTCATACCTAGGAATCGACAGGGACTTTAGCAAATGCTACTCTGGAATCTGGGAGTCCTGGTTTTCATATTATTCAGAGCAAGGTCCTATATACCTACCACAAATAGGGCATTGCCATTCTGCCGGAATGTGTTGCCCCTCGTGATAGTTGTAACTGAGAATCTGGCCTACTGGTCCGTTTGTTTCACAGGGTCCTGTAAGGCCATATTCAACAATCCACGCAATCATCTGCCATTTGTTAATGTGATCACTGGCTTCAGGTTTACCTCATAATCCAGAAACTAATGCTTGACATTCGTTTTCACATTGAGAATATGAGATTTGGGGTTCCCACATATTTAGGATGTATTCTTAAGGGTACACCAGCAATCTTCGATTCCTGGTACCTGGGAAACTTCTTGGCATATGTGCATTGGTACGTAAGAGTTTGTACTTCCACATCACAAGAACAGGTCCAGATAATAAAATACGGAATATGGTTTATGGGAGGCCTCAATCCATTTCTACAGGGCTCCGTTATAAGCGCTTACCTGGAATCTGGGCTTCTAGTTTTCCAAATTCTTCAGTGAACGTTGCCACTTAGAAATGACAATTATCATTATAGTTTCCCAGCAACGTGTTGGTCATCTTGATTGTTGTAACCAAGAACCAGTCCGTGCAATTCAGTTGAGTTTCTCGGCTCAACTAAAGACAGATTACAAGACTAAGGCATCATCTCACCATATTTGTGTGTAGCTCTTGTCTTAAGATGTATCCTGTAATCCCAAAACTTCCGTTTGTGCATCTATTTGATATGGCCTGGGAGTTTTGAGGTTGCTAAGCATGTAGTACATATTTTTAAATGTAACCAGGAATCACGGAATCCATGTCCCTGGGAAACAGCTGGGCATCTGTCTATTTGCATACAGAATTTTGAAATCCAGTTCGCCAGGGAAAATCAGGGCATCTTGCTGAGAACAAGAAGAGAATGTGGGTTCATGTGTCCTCAATAGTCAAAATCTATGTGGCCTCTTGATAAGGTTTAATGAGGAATCTGGGCTTGTAGGTCCTTACATTTTTTGGGGATACTTGCTGCGTGGATACCTAAAATCTCTTATTACAGATCCAAGAAGATTTCTGTCTTTCGATAGCTGCAATCATGGAAGTGGACCTACAGATTCGTCTGTTTTTATGAACATCTTCAGTCATAATCCGGGTCCCCAGGACTAAACTGGCATTTTATGACAAAAGCCCTCGCTTCAAGTTACCTCAAAATACTGAAATTTCCTGTGGTCAGGGTGGTGGGAATTGGGATATTTGGTTTAGAATATTCCACATTTTTATGATGTCATGTTAAGGGGAACCTGGAAACTTGGATTAGAGTTCCCAGTTACTATATGGGAGTCTTTCTATTGATATCCAAACAACTGGAATTCTATGTTAATCAGGAAATATCTCGGGTATTGCTGAGAATTCAGCAGGAATTTGCGTAATGGGAGTGCTCATATACGGGGAATTACATGGCCTCTTACTACGAAATAATAAACAACCTGGGTTACAAGAGTCCTCAAATCCCGAAAACCTGCAGGGAGTCTTACTAAGGGAGAAAAATGTATGAGGGATTAGAAGCACGAATCTAGGGAATGGGAGTCCTCATTTAAGGAAACTTCACAATCTCTTGCTAAGGATGAATAAGGAATCTGGGTTACACATGTCCTCGATCTTAAAAATCTACAGGGCGTCTTTCTAAGAGTTAAACAAGAATCAGGTTTTGAAGCAGGAATGTCGGTAATGGGAGTCATCACTTACCGGAATCTACACAGCCTCTACCTAAGAAAGGATAGGGAATCTGGTTTTCACGAGTCCTCAATGCCAAAAATCAACAGGATCTCTTGATAAGGGCTAAACAAGAATCAGGATTTCCAAGCAAGAATCTGGGGAATGGGAGTCGTCATATACAGGAAACCACATGGGCCCTTGATAAGGAAGAATAATGAAACTGGGTTACACGAGTCCTCAATTCCAAGAATGTTCAGGGCATCTTGGTAAGGCCTACAAGACGCTTACTTCGTCGTCCCCATATTTTTGAGAGTTGTTTATTATGTGCATATTAGGAATCACTCATTGCAGAAGTCCTGTAACATTCTGGTCCTCTCGATTGTTTAAACGAAAATATGGCACTACAAGTCCTTTAGATTCTGGATCTTTTAACGCCAAATTTCAGGACATAAGTAATCATCTCGGGTTTTTTGAATATAAGCCCTGAGTTTAACGTTACATCATATTCGAGAAAATTATGGTAGTTCAGCTATTAGAAATTAGGACCTTGAGTTTAGATGTTGCACCATGTTTAGACGGTTTTTTATAGTAGGGCACTAGGGTCTTGGTTTACAAGTCCATAGGAGCATTCGCTAGTCTTTCTATTGGGAGTCACGGGTCTTGACTTCTAGGGAACGGGGAAACATCTGGTCATTTTTCTGAGAACGAAACAGGAATCTCGAACACTATGTCCCCAGAAAGCTTCTACTCATGGTACCAATGTGAAACAGGGAAAATCAGTTTGCATGTGACCAGCAAACTTCTTGGCAGTTGTTACTTTTTCCCTGGCTTAAGGTAGTTCTCATACCTAGAAGCCTACAGGAATTTTCTAAATGCTAATACGAATTTGGCATCCCAGTCCCCAAACTTTTCAGACTAATTCCTGTATACGTATCACAAATCTGTCACTACCGATTCCCAGGAACCTGCTGCTCCTCTTCTTAGTTGTAACAGATAATCTGGCCATCTGCTCGGCCTTTTTTACAGGAGGATGTAAGGCCAGATTCCATAGCTCAAGGAATCATCTCACCATTTTTCGTGTAATTTCTGACTTCAGGTTTACCTCATGTCCAGAAAATACTGCTGGAATTTTAGATTGATATTGGTAACTTGGGATCAGGTGTTCCCAAATATTTAGGATGCATTCTTAAAGGGGATCTGGTGTCTTCGATTCCAGGGCCCTTAGGACCTTTTGGGCTTATGAATATTGGTATATAAGAGTTTGTACTTCCACGTCGCCAGGTAACTTCCGGGAGTCTTACTGAGAACAAAAAGAATCTGGGTTACAGGGGTCGCCAATCTAAGAATTCTACATGGACACATTATAAGGGCTAATCTGGAATCTGGGATTCTATTTCCACACATATTTTAGGGCTACAGGCCTCTTGGATATGACAGTTTTGCCAGTATAGATTCTCAGCAACCTTCTGGTCTTCTTGATAGTTGTAATCGAGAATGTGGACCTACAAGTCTGTTGGGTTCCTCGGAACAACAAAGGACAGATTCCAGGATGCAAAGAATCTTATTGCCATATTTGTATGTATCTATCGCCTTAAGATGTATCTTGTAATCCTAAAACTTCTGTTTGTCCTTCTATTCCGATAGGGGCCTGGTGTTTTGAGGTTGCCAAATATTTATTATGTACCTTTAAGGGTAACCAGGATTCATGGATTGCACGACCCTAGTTAATTTTTGAGCATCTGCCTACTTGTATACAGATTGTTTGGATCCACATCACAAGGGAAAATCTGGGCATCTTGCTGAGAACGAAAAGGAAATCTGGTTCTAGGAGTTCTCATTCGCCAAAACTACAGGGCCTCTTGATAAGGTTTAATCAGGGATTCAGGGTCTCTACATTTTTGGACATCTGCCTACTTGTATACAGAGTGTTTGGATCCACAACACGAGGGAAAATCAGGGCATCTTGCTGAGAACGAAAAGGAAATCTGGTTCTAGCAGTTCTCATTCACCAAATCTACAGGGCCTCTTGATAAGGTTTAATCAGCAATCTGGGCTTCAGGTTGCCTACATTAGTCAGAGCTACTAGCTCCGTAGATATCCTTAATCTGTCGTTACAAATCTCCAGGAACTTTCTATTCTCTTGATAGTTGTAATCGAGGATCTGGCACAAATATCCTTTTGTGTCTTATGAACATCTAGGACCATAATCAGGTTCCCCAGGAATCAAATGGCATATTGGTACGATATCCCACAATTCTGGTTAGCTCAAATACAGAAATTTTTTGTGGTAAGCCTGCTGGAATTGGGACATTGGATTTAGAAGATTCCATATTTTGGGGAGGTCTTGTTAAGGGACCAGGAATTTTAGATTCCAGTTCCCCAATAACCTTATGGAATCTTTCTCTTGATATCCAA
>NW_007245848.1:0-7844 GCF_000164805.1 Carlito syrichta | reverse complement strand
AACCCTGTTTCTTTTATAACCCTTAGCAAGAATGTCATGTAGATATTGTGATGGAAGAACCGTGCAAAACAGGTTTCTTACTTCTCCTTAGCAAGAGATCATGTAGATTCTGTACATGAGGACTGCTAATACCTATGTTGCAGCTCCTAAACCCTGATTCTTGTGAGCCGACAGCAGATGGACGTTGATTTTTTGGACTGAGGGTTGCTATAACCCTGATTCTTTTTCTTCCTTGGGAAGGGACCGTGTATTTTTCTGTATATTAGTACTCCCAATACATAGATCCTGCTTTGATACTATGATTCTTTTTAAGCCCTTTCCCAGATGCCCTGTAGATTTTTGGTGTTGAGGACTCGTGTAACCCAGATTCATTAGTCTTTCTTAGCCAAAGGTCATGTAGTTGCCTGTATATAAGGACTCCATTTCCCCAGATTCATCCTTAAAACACCCTGATTCGTGTTTAGCCCATAGCAAGACGACCTGCAGTTTTTTTGGGATTGAGGACATGAGTAACGCAGATTCCTTATTGGTACTTAGGAATAGGCTGTGAAGTTTCCTGTGTGTGAGGACTTCCATTACCCAGATTCCTACTCCAAAAACCAGATTCGTGGTTACCTCTGAGGAAGACGCACTGTAGTTTTTGGGATTGAGGACTCATGTAACCAAGATTCCTTATACTTCCTTAGTAATATGACGTGTAGTTACTTTTATATGACAACTCCCATTACCCACCTTCCCGCTTCACTCTGCAGGATGCCGAGACAGTTCCTGGTGACCAAGAATACCAGTTGTTTGGATATCAAGACAAAGACTCCCATCATGTTCTTTGGGAACTGGAATTCAAGATTCCTGGTTCCCCTTCACAAGACCTCGCCAAAATGTGGAATCTTCAAAATCCAACATCCCAATTCCGACCTGCCCGCCCACAAGAATTTTCTATTGTTTGTGGTCACCTGAATCGAGGGATTTTGTACCAATATGCAATTTGTTTCTGGGGTCCATGATTATGGTCGTAGATGTTCCTAGGCACAAAAGGATTTGTAGGGCCAGATCATTGATTACAACGAACAAGAGGACCAGAGAGTTCCTGTGGATCTGTACTGACAGATTTAGCATATACACAGAGTGAGTAGCTCTGAAAAAAGTAGCGACCCAGAAACCCAGATTGCTGATTATACCTTATCAAGAGTTCCTGTGGATTCTGGTTAATGAGAACTCCTAGAACCGAATTGCCATTTCGTTCTCAGCAAGATGCCCTGATTTTCCCTGTTGATGTCGATTCCAAACTCTGTATACAAAAAGACAGATGCCCAGAAGTTTCCTAGGGACGTGGAATCCATGATTCCTGGTTATCTTTAAAAATACATACTAAACTTTTGGCAATTGCAAAACCCTTGTACCCTCTCAAAATAAAAACAGAAACGGAAGGGGAAGGATTACAGCGTTCACCAAAACACCAGAGTTACATCCACATATGGCAAGAAGATTCCTTTTGTTCTGGAATCTTGCTGAAGTTATTCTAAGGAACGTAACGTACTTGGATTGCCCGATAACCATTTACAACTTTCAAGAGGACCAGAATGTTGCTGGAGTCCTGAAATGACCGATTCACAATATCCGCACGCTAAATTGTGCCGAAACATTTGGGGAGCTCGAGGTCCTGTTTCTTTTTGTCCCATAGCAGACACCCTTGGAATTTTTTGGATTGAGGACTCGTACAACCAAGATTCTTATTTGGAGGCCATGTAGTGTCCTACATGTGAGGACTCTCTGTACTTAGATTCCTGTTTCGAATCCCTGAATCTTTTTTAGCCCATTTTAAGATGCCATATAGATTTTCTGATAGAGGAACCGTGTAAAACAGATTTCTTCTTTTTCTTTTTTCTTTTTTTTTGAGCTGGAGTCTCACTCTGTCACCCTGACTGGAGTGCAGTGGTCGCTCCCGGCCACCGCAGCCTCGACATGCTGGGCTCCAGGGATCCTTCCACCTCAGCCTTCCGAGTAGCCGGAATTACAGGCATACACTACCACGCTCAACTGATTTTTTGATATATTGTAGAGATGAGGTCTTGCTGCCCAGGCGGGTCTCAAACCCGTGGGCTCAGGCAATCCACTCACCTCAGCCTCCCAATGGCGTGGGATTACAGGCTGAGCCGACGAGCCCGGCTAGATTTTTTGATAGAGGAACCGTGTAAAACAGATTTCTTCTTTTTTCTTAGCAAGAGGCCATGTAGATTCCTGTATATGAGGACTGCTATTACCCACATTCATGCCTCGAATCCCTGATTCTTCTTTAGCCATCAGCAAGATGCCCTGTACATTTTCAGGACTGAGGACTCATCTAACCGAGATTCCTTACTTTTAGCAACAACTTTGCAGTTGCATCCATATGAGTACTCCCTTTCCCAGATACATGCATCAAAACCCTCATGCTTGTTTAGACCTTAGGAAGATGCCGTGTAATTTTTTGGTGATTGAGAACACCTGTCATCCTAATTCCTTATTCTTTCTTAGGAAAAGTCTGTGCAGTTGTCTGTATATGAAGATTTCATTTCCCTAGATTATGCTTCAGAAACCCAAATTCGTGTTTAGCCCTTAGAAAGACACTCTGAAGTGTTTTTGGGGGATTGAGGACACGTGTCAACCAGATTCCTTATTCTTCCGTAGCAATAGACAGTGAAGTTTTCTGAATGTGAGGACTCCTATTACCCAGATTCCTACTTCAAATCCTGATTCGTGGTTACCTCTTAGGAAGACGGCCTGTAGTTTTTTGGATTGAGGACTCATGTAACAAAGATACCTTATACTTTCTTAGCAATATGACGTGCTGTTTCCTGTATATGATGACTCCCATTACACAGCTTCCGCTTCACTCTGTAGGATGCCGAGACAGTTCCTGGTGACCGAGAATTCCTGTTTTTTGGATATCAAGAGAAAGACTCCCATAATGTTCTTTGTGAACTGGAAATCAAGATTCATGGTTCCCCTTCACAAGACATCCCCAAAATGTGGAATCTTCAAAACCCAACATCCCAATTCCGACCTGCCCGCCCACATGAATTTTCTGTAGTTTGAGGCCACCTGAATCGAGGGATTTTGTACCAATATGCCTTACGATTCTGAGAAACATGATTATGGTCGTAGATGTTCCTAGGACACAAAAAGATTTGTAGGGCCAGATCCTTGATTACAACTAACAAGAAGACCAGAAAGTTCATCTGGATCTGTAATGACAGATTCAGCATATCCACGGAGCAAGTAGCTCTGAAAAATGTAGGGACCCAGAAGCCCAGATTGCTGATTAAACCTTATCAAAAGGCCTTGTAGATTCCAGTTAATGAGAACTCCTAGAACCGGATTTCCTTTTCGTTCTCAGCAAGATGCCCTGATTTTCCCTGTCGATGTGGAATCCAAACTCTGTATATAAAAAGACAGATGCCCAGAAGTTTCCTTAGGATGTGGAATCCATTATTCCTGGTTACTTTTAAAAATACGTACTAAACATTTGGCAATTACAAAACGTTTGTCCCCTCTGAAAATAAAAACAGAAACAGAAGGGAAGGATTACAGGGTTCACCTTAAGACCAGAGTTACATCCAAATATGGCAAGACGATTCTTTTTGTCCTGGAATCTGGTCTTAGTGTTCCGAGGAACCTAACTGACTTGGAGTGCCCGATACCTGTTTACAACTTTCAAGAAGACTAGAATGTTGCTGGAGTCCTGAAATGACCGAATCGTTATATCTGCATTCTAAATTGCTCCAAAACATTTGGAGAGCTCGAAGCCCTGTTTCTTGTTTGTCCCATACCAGACACCCTTGGAATTTTTTGGATTGAAGATTCATACCACAGAGTTTCTTTTCCGTCCTTAGTTAGGGGCCATATAGTGTCCTGTATGTTAGGAGTCTCTTTCCCTAGATTCCTGTTTTGAAACCCTTATTCTTGTTTAGCCCTTAGTAAGACACCATGTAGATTTTTTTTTAATCTCTGCTTTCATTTACTTTTTTAATATTTTTTTAATATGAAGTTGTGGGGTACAGTTAAGGGTTAGGTATACAATTGCGTTTCATTCAGTCACCCTGTTGATATGGGGTGTTTCCCCATTCCTAGACATATATTTGCTACTGTTAATCCCATTTCCCTCTCCCCACCATAGTTTCCTAGTATGGTCAGTCGTTTTCGTTTAGTATTTCATTGGATGTTTAAGGTCCATTATATCAGTGAGAACATGTGATATTCGGATCTTTGTTTGTGTGAGAGATCACTCAGTATTATAGACTCTAGTCCCATCTAGGTTGCTGTGAAATTCATGATTTTGTTCTTTTTTATGGCTGCGTAGTATTCCATCGTGTATACGTACCACATTTTTTACATCCAGTCCTCTTTTGACTGGCAGCATGACTGTTTCCAGATTCTTCCTATTTTGAACAATGCTGTGATAAACATGCGTGTGCAGGTATCTTTTTTATGGAGTGATTTGTGTTCTTCAGGATATATTCCCAGTAGGAGGATAGCAGGGTATTATGGGAGGTTGGTATTTACAGCTTTTAGGAATCGCCACACTGCTTTCCACAGAGGTTGCACTTGTTTACCCTGCCACCAACAGTGTTATTTTTTGACTTGATAATTGCCATTCTGACTGGGGTTAGGTGGTATCTCAGTGTGGTTTTGATTTGCATCTCCCTGATGATTAGAGAGGTTGAACATTTCTTTATGTGTTTGTTGGCTGCTCAGGTGTCTTCCTTTGTGAAGTGTCTGTTCATATCCTTTGCCCATTTTATAATGGGGTTGTTTGTTTTTTTCTTTTCAGCACGTTTGAATTCCTTGTAGATCCAGGATGTTAAGCCATTGTCAGACCTGAATTTGACAAATACTTTTTCCCAGTCTGTAGGCTGTCACCCTGCTCTATAGATGATTTCTTTGGCTTTGCAGAAGCATGTCAGTTTAATAAGTTCCCACTTGTCTTTTTTCTCTGTTATGAGCTGTGGGTTTTGGGTTTTATTCAGGAATTGGATGCCAGTTCCGATTTCCATGAGGGTATTTCCTTCATTTTCTAAGGTTCTTATGGTTTGAGGTTTTACATTTAGGTCTCTGATCCGTTTGGATTTAATCTTTGTGCATGGGAATAGATAGGGGTCCTGTTTCAATCTTCTGCATGTGGTCAGCCAGTTTTCCCAGCACCATTTACTGAATAGGTTCTCCTCTCCTCAGTGGTAGGTGGTGGAGGCTTTGTCAAAGATGAGTTGGTTGAGAAATGGAGGTTTTGCTTCTGGAATCTCAATTCTATTCCATTGATGTATATGCCTGTTCCTATACCATTAGCAAGCTGGTTTGATGATGTAGCTTATAGTAAAGTTGAAGTCTGGTAATGTGATACCACTGCTTGTTTTCTTTGCTGAGGATTGTCTGGCTATCTTGGACGTTTGTGTTTCCCATATGAATTCCTGCATTGTTTTTTCTAGGTCTGAGAAGAATGTTGCTGGTAATTGATGGGTATTACATTGAATTAGTAGATTGCTTAGGTAAGATGGACATCTTCACAATGTTGATTCTTCCAATCCATGAGCATGGGATATTTTTCCACTTGTTTGTGTCAACTTTGATTTCTTTGAGCAGTGTTTTGTAGTTTTCCTTGTAAAGGTCTTTCACGCCTCTGGTTAGGAAGATGCCAAGTTATTTCATATTTTTGTGGTTATTGTGAATGGAATTGTGTTTTTTATTTGGGTTTCTGTTTGTTTATTATTGGTGCATAGAAAGGCGATTGTCTTTTGTACATTTATTCTGTAACCTGAAACATTACCAAAGGCCTTCATCAGTGTAATGAGGTTTTTGACAGATTCTCTTGGGTTTTCAAGGTACACAATCATATCATCTGCAAAGAGAGATAACTTGACTTCCTCTTTTCCTATTTGGATATGCCTGATTGCATTCTCTTCTCTGATTTCTCGAGCCAGGACTTCCAATATTATGTTGAACAGGAGGGGTGAGAGTGGGCACTCTTGTCTTGTTCCAGTTTTCAGGGGTAATGTTTCTAATTTTTGTCCATTTAGGAGTATGCTCGCTGTGGGTTTCTCGTAGATGGTTTTTACTATTTTGAGGTATGGTCCCCGTATGCCTAGATGTTCATGGGGTTTTATCAAGAAGGCGTGCTGAATTTTGTCAAAAGTTTTTCCTGCATCTAATGATATCATCATGTGGTTTTTGTTTTGACATCTGTTAATATATTTAATAACATTTATGGTTTTGCGAATGCTGAACCAGCCTTGCATCCCAGGAATGAAGCCTACTTTGTCATGATGGATGATTTTTGAGATGTATTGCTGAATTCGGTTTGGTAGGATCTTGTTGAGAATTTTAGCATCTATGTTCATCAAAGATTTTGTCCTGTCATTCTCTTTCTTTGCTGGATCTTTACCTGGCTTGGGTATCAATGTGATGTTGGCTTCGTAAAATGATTTGGGGAGGATACCATATTTTTCAGTCGCCTGAAATACCTTCAGTAGGATTGGTATCAGCTCCTCCTTAAATGTCTTCTAGAATTCTGCTGGAAAGCCATCTGGCCCAGGGCTTTTTTTTGTAGGAAGTTTTCTTATTACGTAGTCAATTTCCTTGATTGTTATTGGTTTATTTAGGTTCTCAATTTCTTCTTGTTCCAACTTAGGTAGGTTGTGTGATGTCAGAAAGTCCTCCATTTCCTTAAGATTTTCAAGTTTGTTTCCATACAAGTGTACGTAGAAGTCTCTAATGATCTTTTGTATTTTTTCAGGGTCAGATGTGACTTCATCTTTTATATTTCTCATGTGCTTATTTGGTTTTTTTCTCGTTTTTTCTTGGTCAGTGTGGCTAGGGGACCATCGATCTTGTTTACTCTTTCGAAGAACCAGCTTTTTGTTTCATTGATTTTTTGTATTATCTTTTTGTCTTCTATGTCCTGGATTTGGGCTTTTATATTGGTGATCTGGATTCTTCTGTTGAAATTAGGGTTTTTGTGGTCTTGCTTTTCCAACTTCTTTAGATGGCTTATTAGGTTGTTAATTTCTGTTCCTTCCATTTTCCTCATGTGTGTTTGTAGGGATATAAATCCCCCTCTTATTACAGCTTTTAAGACATCCCAGAGATTTTGGTAAGATGTTTCTTCATTTTCATTTGTTTCCATGTATCTTTTGATCTCTGTTTTCATTTCATCATTGAACCAGGAGTTGTTTAACATCATGCTGTTTAGTGTCCATGTCTTTGTGGGTTTTGGGGGGACTTTGTGTCAATGTTTATTTTTATTCCACTGTGGTCCGAGAAGGTGTGTGGTAGAATTTCAGTCCTTTTAAACTTGCTTATGCTTGGTTTGTGTCCAGTGATGTGATCGATCTTAGAATATGTTCCATGCGATGATGAGTAGAATGTGTATTCTGTAGTCTTTGGATGGAGTGTTCTGTAGGTATCAATTAAGTCCATTTGGTCCAGAGTCTCATTGAGGTTCTGGATCTCCTTGCTGAATTTTTGTCCTGATGATCTCTCTAGAGTTGTGCGTGGTGTATTAAAGTCCCCAGTTATTATGGTGTTAGAGTCAGTGTCTTTCTTTCATTTTCCTAGAAGTTGCATATGAATGTTGGAGCACCTATGTTGGGTGCATATATGTTTAGGATAGATATTTCTTGCTGATGGAGTGAACCTTTTATCATTATGTAGTGGCCCTCTGTATGTTTTTTAATTTTTGATAGCTTAAATGGTATTTTGTCTGAATTTAGGACTGCGACTCCTCCTTTCTTTTGTGTTACATTCGCCTGAAAATTTGTTTCTCATCCTCTTACTTTGTGTCTGTATATGTCCTTTCTAGTGAGATGGGTCTG
>NW_007245847.1:29570-47936 GCF_000164805.1 Carlito syrichta | reverse complement strand
TTTATTTGCACAATTTATTCCAGGATCAATAAAATGTGTTTTTATTTAAAGCTTATCTGAATCCCAGTTTTCTATGACCCTTCTCAGAGGGAAAGGTTTCCACCTTCTGAGGAAGGCCAATTACTTTAAAACATCAGAAGCTTCTGGTGAATCCCCTGATTAATCTCCTTTAGAGAAGTGGAAATTTTGGCCATGGACAAGGTCATGTATGATACCCTGCAGTCAGAACAGATACACTGAAAGCTCTTAAGTGGTTGTTCTAGATGAGTCTCCTTGGACAAGAAAGACAAACACATGCATGGGTCTGGTGAGAAACCATAACTTTCCCTAAAATGCAAGTTGGCACCTTGAGGGCATATTCTCAAGGGTCCAATATGATCTCACTTGCTTGCTGCCCATCAGCCACAGGCAAGAGACAATGAGTGGTCTTGGAGAAGGAGAACCTCACTGGGGTCACTGGTTTTGGGGGTACCTGTCATGCAACATATGAGCAATTACATCTGCTTGATTGTTGGTGTCAGTCCGTTGGTGGGTGCACTCTGGAAGATGATAAGACACATGCATACATCCTCCCAGTTATTACCCACTATTACCTGCATAAATAATCTGTGCTTCAAAATGAACCGATACTTGCAGGGATAAAAATAGCTTACATATATCATCATCTTGTGTAGTTCCTGCAGAAATTCCATTCTTGACAATAGTAACATAAAATTAGAAATATTTAACAGATAACTGAAGGCTGAGTGTGGGCAAGATAAAGGGTCATCCCCAAGGGACTGCATACATGGAGAGCTCACTTCCTCTTAGAAATGTTTTCCCAGAAACTGTGCAAAGAACTCACAGAAGACTGCAGATTATCCTGAGTATGCCCCCTTATAGACAGCTGAAGGAAATTTCATTTTATTACAAAAAGCAATAAATAAGCAAAATTATAAAAATGCATTACATTATGGAGTTAATTTAGATGCATTTATGAATACTGGACTACAAGGGACACTCAGTACTCACACAAACAGGATGAGCTCAGAAACAAGTGTGCATGGGCTGGTGAGAGGTTTTCTCTACAAATATAACCCTTTCTTTTACAAAAAAATGAGTTTAAAATAACAATTTGAGAAAAAATCCCGAGGTTTAGATAAATATTTATTGATCACATATACCTGCCTCAATGAGACAAGAAAAATATGAAATCTGTTCATTTTAATATAGATACGGTGGCAGGAAAAAGTTGATAATATTTTGCTTGAGATTATTTCACTGATTATGTTGTGCTTTATTCTCTTTTCATATGTACTCTGAGGATTAAATGCAAGTAGTGGCCATATGACCTTAAGGAAACTATTTTCCCTCTCTGAATGTTAGCTTCTTAATCTTTAAAACAGAAGTTTGTGAATCAAGGGGAAAATGGCAGCTGTGTCATTCAGATAATGCGAGTCCTGGTATGAGTGAGTTAGTGTATGAAAAATTTTGTGTATATACAGGTGAGTGGCTGGGCGGGTGAAAGACTGACTGAGGGCTAAGGTTCTGATGACAAGGGCTCTCATGGTACAGTGTTTTTTGGTCACAGCTACTCTGCTTGGAACCTAGTAATTTCTGGGACTCAGAAGCTGAACGCCATCTTTAAAAATTTAATCAACACCACCCTGGGAAGAAAATGCAAGGAGAGACTGTCTAAGTGGGGCTCATGAGGAAGGGACCAGGACCCTCCTGGTGCAGAAGTTGATGCTACAGTTTCTTTGCTTAGTCCCTGACACTTCTCAGGTCACCGTAGCCAAGCGCCAATTTATATAGAAGGGCAAAATTTTTTCTGCGAAAAAGTGATGGGGAAAGATTCCTGACTCCAGGCTTTGTCTCACCACTTCAGTCCCTGGCCAGGCACTGGCAGCAGTGGCTGTGGAAGGAGTCCAGAGGCAGAGTCCCACAGGAGAGAACAAAAGATGCAGTATGCCACCATCTTTAAGGTGGGACAGGAAAGTGCTCCAACTTGGTCACCATGGAGCAACAGACTCGAACTCTGGGACTGGCAGAGCAACTACTCAGGGGTTGATAGTGACCCAGAGGGAATATCCTGAAAGTACAGCCCAAAAGAAATAAGGAAGATTATCAGAGATTACTGTGTGAACCTATATGAAAACAAACATGATAACCTAAATGCAATGTATGACTTTCTGATATCATACAAGCTCCCTAGGTTGAAACAAGAAGACATTGAGACACTAAAAAACAATCAAGGAAATTGACTCTTTCATAAAAAAACTATCTACAAAATAAAACACTGGACAAGATGACTTTTCAGCAGGTTTCTACAAAGCATACAAGAGAAGATGAAACCAATCTTATGAAAAGTATTCCAGGCAATTTAGAAAGATGGAATTCTCCTGAAAGTGTTTCACAAAACTATCATCACACTACTACCCAAACCGTGTATAGACCAAACAAAAAAAGAGAACTACAGTCCAATGTCCCTTGAAACATAGATGCAAAAATCCTCACCAAGACTCTGCCAAATTGAATCCAATAACATATCTCAAAAATGATCCACCATGACCAAGTAGGCGTCAGGATGCAGGGCTCATTCAACATTCTCATGATGACACATGCAATTAACTATATCAACAGAAGCAAAAACAAGAACCACAAGATTATCTCATTAGACATCTCAAAGATTTTCACAAAATGAAGCATCACTTCTTGATAAAAATCCTAAAACACCTAGGCATAGAAGAAATATACCGCAATATAGTAAGTGTCATCTATGATAAACCCACAGCTAACATAAAGGTAAATGGACAGAAACTGGAAATATTTTCCCTGAAAACTGGAGCAATACAAGCCTGCCCACTCTCACTTCTCTTGTTCAATACTGTGTTTTAAGTCCTAGCTAGGGCAATTATACAAGAGAAGGATATTGAGGTTATCCAAATAGAAAAAAGAAAATCAAGTTATCCCTCTGTGTTGATGACATATTCCTATACTTTGAAAATCCAAAAGAATCTGTCATGAACCTACTTGCACTAATAAATGATTTTGATAAAGTCTCAAGTACAAAATAAATGTGCACAAGACAGTTGTATTTTTATACACCAACCACAAGCAGGCAAAGAGTCAAATAAAAAGCAAAACTCCATTAACAATTGACCGACACAAAAATATGAAATTCTTCAGTAATTTCCTAACCAGAGATGTGAAAGGACCATTACAATGAGAATTACAAAAAGCCACGCAGAGAAATCTAAGAATACAAAAACAAATGGTAAATTATTCCATGTTCATGGGTAGGAAGAATCAGCATTGTGAAGATGTCTATCCTACCAAAGACAATCTACAGATTCAATACAATACCCAATAAATTACCAACATCATTCTTCTCAGAGCTGGAAATGACAATACAGAAATTCAAATGGAAACAAAAATGACCAGAGATAGACAAAACAAAATTTATCAAAGGAAACAAAGCAGGAGGTATCACACTTCAAGACTTAAAATGTTACTATGAGGCTACATTAATCAAAACAGCCTGGTTTTAGTACAAGAACAGGCATGTAGACCTATAAGGCGGGATAGAGATTCTGGAAGCAAAGTCTCAATTTCTCAAATGATTCATCTTTGACCAAACCTCCAAAAACAATCACTGGGGAGAGGAAAACATATTCACTAAATGGGGCTGTGAATACTGGATGATCACAAGCAGAAGATTCAAACAGGACCCCTACCTATCACCATGCACAAAAATTAATTCTACATGAATCCAAAACCTAAACGTAAAGCCTCTAACTATTAGAATCTACAAAAATGCAGGGGTCACCCCTAAGGAAATTGGAGCTTGTAAACCAATTTCTGATCAAAACTCTAAATGAACATACCACAAGAAATAAGACAAGTGGGACTTCATCATACTGACAAGCTTCTGCATAACAAAAGAAACTATAAAGAGAGCAGGAAGACAATCCACAGAATGGGAAAAAATATTTGCCAACTGTATGTCTGAAAAAGGCTTAAAAACTGAGATCTGAGGTCGGGCTCGATGACTCAGCCTGTAATTCCACACTTTGGGACGCCAAGATGAGTGGATTGCCTGAGCCCACGGGTTCGAGACCCGCCTGGGCAACTTGGCGAGACTTCATCTCTACAGTAAATCAAAAAATTAGTCAGATGTGGTAGTGAATGCCTGTAATTCTGGCTACTTGGAAGGCTGAGGCAGAAAGATGGCCGAAGCCCAGCAGTTCGAGGCTGCGGTTGCTGGGAGTGATCACTGGCCTCCAGTCTGGGTGACAGAGGGAGAATCCAACTAAAAAAAAATAAACAAAAAACTAAAAAACAGGATCTGCTAGGAACTCAAACATGCCAAAAGAGAAAAACAAAGAGTCCCATTAAAAAGTGCACAACAATCTGGGTTCAGTGGCTCAGCCTGTATCTTCGTGCCTTTGGGAGGCTGAGGTGAGTGGATTGCATGAGCCCGTGGGTTCGAGACCCACCTGGGAAAATTGGCGAGACCTCATCTCTACAATAAATCAAAAAATTAGCCGGGAGTGGTAGCACGCGCCTTTAGTTCCAGCTACTTGAAAGTCTGAGGCAGAAGGATCACCAGAGTCCAGTAGGTCGAGGCTGCATTGGCCAGGAGCAGCCACTGCACTCCAGTCTGGGTGATAGACTGAGACTCCAACACACACACACACAAAAGTGCACAACAGACAGGTATAAACACTTCTTGAAAGAAGATATATGGGCAGCCATCAGACACATGAAAAAGTGCTCTGCCTCACTAATCATCAGGCAAATATAAGTCAAAACAACCTTGTGATGCCACCTAACCCTAGCAAGATTAGCCATCTTTAATAAAGCAAGCAACAACAGATGCTGGTGAGGATGCGGAGAAAAAGGAACCCTTCTAAACTGCTGGTGGGAATGCAAACTAGTGCAACCTCGTTGGTGGACACTGTGACGGTTTCTGAAAGAACTGGAACTTGACCTTCCATATGATCCAGCAATCTCTCTATTGAGAAAATACCCAGAGGAACGAAAATCATTCTACAAAAATAATACCTGCACAAACACGTTTGTTACAGCTCTATTTACAATAGCAAAAACATGGAACCAACAATGCTGTACATCAAAACTGTACTGGATAAAAAAATGTGGTATATATTCACAATTGAATATCATGCATTCATAAAGATGGACAGATATGTGGACTTTGCAGCAATTTGCATGGATTTAGAGTTTGGATGGATTTAGAGTTTCTCAATCTCTGTGATCTGTCCCAGAAACAAAAAACAGACTACCACATGTTCTCACCCATAAGTGGACATTGGACAATTATCATAATACCTTAAGAAACTGATTGTCAGGGGAAGGCAGGGTGGGATTGGCACTTGAGCTAATCTGCCAGAGGAAGGAGGGGCACACCTCATCAACAAGGGTACTAATGAACATTTGTATACCTAGCCTTGAATTTTATCCCATGTTTTAAATTTGAAAAAATAGAAGGAAAATCTTATATAAAGAGGAAATTTGAAGGATTTCTGGATATCACAATTGTTGGAGGATGGAGGACAAGGATAGTTTCATAGATTTCAACAATGCAGAACTTTGAATGACATATGACACCAGGGTTCTTGCATTCTGATATCAGTGCTAAAATCTGTTACGGTTGCTCGCTGTGTGGCTGGGAGGTGGAGACTTGGATATTGTGTGCAGGTGCATAAATTTTAAATGATTGTGAATAAGTATGTCCAGATTATCAACAGTGAAGGGGTCCAGCCCCTTTGCCAGGTCGTGAGATCTCCTGAAGGAGAGACACATAGGCGAAAGATGGACACAATATTCCCGGACACCTGCTTCCTGAGCAGATGACATCCTTTACTAGTTAACAGAAAGCTTTTATAGCATTTGTAAAAGGGGCAAGACGTCTTTAGAAGAAACGAATAAGCCAAAAACAGTATCTACTTTCAGCTAATGAGTCTTGAGATAAGTGTAAAAGGAGTTTCACTTAAACTAAACATCATGCATACAAGGTTTACTTTGATTTCAGTTCCACATCACTAGTCTAATTAAAAAAAGCCTTAAAATCACTAGTACAAAACTATACATTATACCTAGTGATAGTAGGAACATGAAGCCCATTAACTTGACCAAACAACAGTGGCTAGCTTTTAAAGAATAACTATGAAAGACACTTACTGTGAAAATATATACACTAATCTTTACTTTGGATAAACATATAAAGTGAATGAAACATAATGAAATAAAACTAACACAACTAAAATTATTATGGTTGCATAATTGCCAATGAGCTTTTAAGTTTAGGATAATGGTGATTTGGCTGTTTTCCCTTATGCTTGGCAATCTCCTGGAAGACATCTTTGTCTTAAGATAGTCAGTGGAGCAATTATTACTATCTCTGAGGTACCAGCTTTATCATTGTGTGAACTTAAACTTATGAACTTAAAACAAACTTCAAAGTAGCTATAAAACAGTAAACTATAACACTAAGACTAATTAATGACACAAAGTAAAAACCTTGTTAAACATAACCAGAGCCTAATAATTTTTGTCAACCCTCATACATATGTATATTGATTATACAAACTTGAATGATATTACATATATCAATTATGATTAATACATGGATAAAACAATTATCATGTCTAGAATAGCACTGCCAGCAACTTTCTTCAAAAGAGTCCCAAATTACAGTCCTTGAAGTTCTTCAAGAAAGTTCCCAGGTGCACGGTTCTTCATGTAGCAGTTCTTCTCCTTTTTGGGCTTTTACAACGTTCAAAGCATTTGTAATCGCCTTTCTTGTCCAGGTGTCTTCATTACTTTTCTCTTATCCTGCAGTGTTTATTTCTAAAGAAAACTCAAAAGAAACTTTTAATGACATTTCTCAGGCCCCCAAGGTTGCTTTCTGTATTTAGTTAATTATCATAAAAGTATCTAATTAGTATATTATGAATTCAGTGAAAACCCACTTTATAAATGTTTACTTAAAATTTAACTATAGAATTTAGTAAAAACCTTAACGATTAATCTTTATCCTAAGTCTGTGAAGACAGTGTTATAAATCACCTACATAACTCCTAGATAAGTGTTAGGACTATAATGAGCTCATAATGAACTTACCATAAACTTGTACTTCTAAAAGACCTTATGTCTTAAACACTAAACTGCATAATTCTAAATCAAATAAGGAGTGAATATACTAATATCTTTTTATTCAAGCAATATCTAGTAACTTATAACCAAGTGAAAGAAAGCTTTCTTGATGTGCTTCAGAGTTTAACCCTTGCATATGTTAGAAAAGACCAAGCGGCATAGTGGGAAAATGGGAAAATGAACCATGACATTCTCAGGTTAGGTGTGAGTACTTTGCATAAACATGCCAGTTTCTTCTTCCACGACTGCACAGAATTTCTTCAGCCGTATCAAACAGCAAATGTGGAAGACAGAAGGACCTCAGATTCCTGGGCTCGCCCTGCGGCCCGGGGTCTTTGGCCCACTGGGACCCTGTCAATCATGTGGATCTCCAAGGCTGGCTCCCAACACAACAGTGAGTATGAACTGGAAACGTGTAATAGGGACACATTCACCAACAAAACTGTGCAAAATTTTTCTGTGTACAGCTTTAATCTAAACACAAATTGCTAGGTAAATTTTTGAATCTGCAACTTCATGAGAAATTACATTCAATTTCTATTGGCATTAGGATAAAAAATACAGCCTTGTATCATGCATCAAGGGTATAATTTTATATAAAAAAGTCTATGTACTGAAGTGTCTGGAAACTTGAGATACAGGGATAGAAACTATGGAAATTGTCTTCAGTATGTAGGTCTGGTCTATTAGCAGTCCATGGGACCTGCTGCACAGTCATGTGAGATGGACACACTTACTATCATAGAGTAACAAGCAGGGTGCTCTCGCCCGGATGGAACCATGATAAGGATGGTTTCTTGATCCAAATAACTCTGTCTACACAAATATCAGTGATATGTCAGTATCCTCACAAAAGATTATGACTTGGTCCTTGGGAATCTCATGTTGTATGATCTGAGTGTCAGCTATCTTCTCCTCTCTGGCTGTATTTGGTGTTGGGCTATGAAATACCACATAAAGTGATTATGCAAATAGCCTGATGTCTACTGAGGTAAATACCGATATGTCTGTGCCTGATAGCATCACAAAGAATCATATCGTTCTTCTCAAAAAGCCCTGGGAAAACAGATCCTTAACATGGACTAGACTTTGAGGATTGTCTTTTAGTGGCAGCATCTACAGGTAAGTGGCTCTCCAGGTGTGAAGCTGAAGAGGGGATCAGGACAGGAAAGTATGTTTTTTATGCTCTTATGTCTTCTCTCCATAGTTGTCCACTCCCAGTTGCAACTGGGGCAGTCTGGAGCGGAGATGAGGAGGACTGGGACCTCACTGAATATTTTATGCAAGGCTTCTGGATACACCTTAACTAACTATGCTATGTACTTGGTGAGAAAAGGGCTTGAATGAATGGGTAGGATCTCCCCTGGTGATGGTGAAACAATCTATGCACAGAAGTCCGAGTGAAGACTCACTATGATGAAGAATATGTCTATGAGCACGTCCTCCGTGGAGCTGAGCAATCTGAGACCAGAGGACTTGGCTGTGTATTAATTTGCTAGAGACAAAGCGTGAAAACCCACATCCAGATAGTGTAGAAACCCTGAGGGAGAAATCAGCTGTGTTGGCCTGTGGGGTTGACAGTGATTATTAGGAATTAGATTTGTAGAAAAAAGTGATCAATAACTGCAGAAACGTAACAACAAATAATGTATGAACTCTCATCATGTAAGAAATTTCCCACTCCAAAATGACCCTATAAGCAAAATTAACAGTGCGAAGAAAAGTAGCAACCACTAACTCTGACACAAACCATCCTATGGGGAAATATGAGTTTTCAACTCTGATGGATAAATAATTGGGGACAAGAGTGATTGCATAGCCATAACATCCTCCTAAATATCTCTACCACACATAAAGAAAACTTTAATGCAGCTTTAGGATCACAGCAAAATTGTGCAGAAGATACAGAAGGTTTCCATATGTCCCTCGCCTACATAGGCAAGCCTTTCCTACAGTCAACATTCTGCACCAGAGTTATAAACATGTTTCAGTAGCCAAAGCTTCATTCACTTATACATTATTTTCATTCCTGTGTTTCCTTGACATAACAATTCTACATTCACTGGGAACCCCACAAGGAATGATGCCACTTGGAGGGAAAGAGGGAAAGGCTATCCTTGTTTGTATTATTTCAAGACCCAAGAATTGTGTGTTGATTTACAGCTCATCTTATTCCTGGTTTACGATATCCCATGCCAGAGTTTAAAGCCTACAATTTCATGAAACCAAGTTCATGTCTGTAAAAGACTAGAACCTTCTGGTGAATCCCACAGTAAATATTCTTTTGAAAAGTGGAGACCATGACCATGAGTATTGTCATGTATGGTGCCTTGTAGTTCGATGAAATATAGAGTCAGTGTGTGGAAAGTTGTTCTGGATGTGGCTCTTTGGGCAGAAGAGACAATACATGCATTTATCTGGACAGGTACAATAGCTTCTCCTAAAAAAGTGAGTTAAACCTTGAAGGTGTCCGACTGGAGGTACATGCTAATATTCTATGCCGGTTGTACATTAGTCAGACGTGTGATCCCGAGTGGTCTTGGAAGGAGAAATCCCAACTTGCATTATTGGTTTTGGAGGTGCCTATCATCAGCCAGCACGATAATAAAGAAATCAACAAAGAAAACATTATATATAAATATACTATATGTATGTACACACATACCTATATACATATATTTATAATTCTATTCATGTATAAATACAAATAATTTACTTTCAATATTTCTCTTAATTACTTTAAATGTAAATAAATGGAAATATTAGTCAAAAGATAGGAGTTAACAGAAACATTCAATAAGAATGCCAAATACAACTTTTGGCTGCCTACAGAACACTATTTTTAAATTCAAAGCACAGAAAAGTTAAAAGAGAAAGTTTGGAAAAACATAGTACATGAAGATGAAAAGCAAAAGTGAGTTGATGAGGCTACATTTGAGTGGCACATAAATAGAGCTGATGACAAAATACTATTATAAGTGTTATATAACACAAGTTTACTTTTATTACAATGCCACACCATTAAGAAAGCAGAGCAATGAAAAATAGAACCCGAATTCTGTGAAAAGAAATTTGACCAAATTGAAGAAAGAAACAGAGTTCTAAAATAATAGTTGGATTAACAAATACCCTAATTTCACTAATGGACACTATATCCAGAATAAAATTAATGAAACAGAGGGCTAAAACAGCACAGTTACCCTATATAGATATATGCATAATAATCCAATCAATTAAAGCAGAGCAGACATTTTTCTCAAGTACAAATGGAGCTTCCTTCAAAATACATCATATGTAAGAAAACACACAGATACACACGCTTCAGCTGATTTAAAATGAAATAATATAATTAATATGATCAACATAGCAGTAATCTAGAAAGCAAATATATAAAAAAAATTAAAAATTTCAAAAACGTGGAAACTAGAAATCACAGTATTAAATAAGTAGCATATTAAAAACTAAATCACAAAAAAATTGGAGCATGCCTTGAGAGCAATGAAAATAAATATAACATATAAATACACATCAGAATCCTTAAAACATTATGAGATCACCAGCACTCAGAAGAAAATGTATAATCCTGAAATATATATGATAGTTTCAGTATATATGATAGAGTGTAGTTTCAGTGAAGAGGCTGGTGGCCTAGAGACCCACGCGACATAATGGTTTAGTTCTTGTCAGCTGACTGGCAAGCAAAGATTCAGGAAACCACCAGATGTAGGTCCAGTCAGAAGGCTGGCACACAGTGGAAAAGGAAATCCAATAATATAGTACCAGATAGCATACTGGCAGTCTGTAGCTCAGAAAAGTCAAGTTCACTGATCCAGTAAGAAGGCTGACAGGAGGAAACAAAGAGGAGTCATGACATAGCTTCAGACCAATGACGAATACACTGGAGACCCAGGAAATCCCGTGATACATATATAGATCCAGTCATATGGTTACCAGGCAGATACATTAAGAAAGACAAGGATGCAATTTTATTCAAAAGGCTGTCATGCAGAAAATAAGAAAAACAAAATATGAATAAACAGTCAGAAGTTAGGAAACCTGCTGTTCCAGGAGATCTAATGGTCTAGATGACCTCTGTAGGAAATTTTATAGAAAATGTGTTGCTGTTGACAGAGACTTGTGTTTTTGTTTTTTGCATCTGCCAATTGAATTAAGTTTGCAGACACTTAAAAGACAGCGTGCTATATTTTACTGATTTAGATGTCAATATGATCTAAAATGAGTTCCATCTTAATGCAAACAACAGCCATCACAGAGGCCCCTTCAGATCAACTCAGTGACCCTTTATAAAACTACTTAATTTGTCTTTGGAGCATAATATTATCGTGTAGTCCTGAAGGATGTTCCAGGACATTGCTCATCCTAGAAGTGGTCATTTCTCCATAATAAAATTGGGTTCTTTCTCTGAATAATGTAATATAAATCAAATTATCTGTGTATGTAGTAAAAAATTGCATATAATATTTAATAACAAGGATATCCAGCAAGAAGGTGATGGGATAGGTAGGACTGAGAGCATTTTCACAAAACCCAGTGTCCATAAAGGCTGTGCCTGGGTAAATGTGTGCTGGTGGATGAATGAAATTTTGTCTGATGAGAGATTTGTGTTCATAAATTTGGGATTTTCTTTCAGAGGTGATTGGAAGTAACCATCATCCTGAGATTAGAGCCACCAATACATAGTGTTGTCTAGTGTTCTCAGGGTTCTCCTGGAAGAAGGCTGCAGAATACAGCTAATTCCCCCCACATGACACTCAGTTCACCCCATCACATGTGACAGCAGAGCTACAGGGCCCTGGGTCGGTGAAGAGAGCAGGTTGTAGACCTGAAGTGGAGACCCACCACCCACCACCAATGAGGAAATGCAAACTAGAGCCATTTTCTCTGTCCCAGGACCATGCAGAGACGTTCATTACCCTTCCCAGCTCATCCAGTCAACAACATGGGACTTAGAGGTTATCTCACTAAAAAGAGTGAGACCGATGCCTCTCCCCCATGCTGGAAGAGACAGACATGTCAGATATGAGTGGGAGACTTGGTAACAGTAGTAGCAAACAAGGTAATATCAATTTGTTCTACACTCTTCCCACAGCAATCCATAGGGTATCTGTAAACACTGAGAGCAATCATAACAGTCTGCCCTCAGAACAGAGGGAAAAGGATAAAAGGAAGTTGAATTTACAGGAAAAGTCTCAAAGAGAGTTTTGTTTTTTGATTGTTTTGCTTGAGTTCTGTATGTTTGTATTTTATTTTCGATTTTTTGTCCTTTCTCTCACTCTATTTCTGTTTTTGATTACATTCCAGTACTTGCTTTGCTTCTGCTATTTTATTCCCTTTTTTTTAAAGAATTTCTGCTTGTGTATGGGTATTTTTGTGGGAGAGTACATAAGTAGTGGGCTTTTTGTTGGCTTGTGTGTTTGTAACTTTCTGTAGGTCTTTTATTTTCTTTAATGTATGGCTTGCTTTTATCTCTTATTTACCAGGTGGTTCAACTACGTGATTTGCTTCTTCTTCTCTTGTCCCACCTTCCACTCATCCCTACCATTCTTTTTTCTCACTTCATTTTGCTTTCGGGGGAAAGTCTATATCTCACTGCATAGACAGATTATAAGGTAGTGTGAAGTGGATTTAGGGGGCCCACACACCTGGTGGTGGATACTGTGATCTGCAGAAAATTTCTGAACAACAGTTTCCTGCTCAATTAAATCTCAAAACTGCAAAAAGTACAGATCTTAATCGTCACTTCAGCTTTAGAATTGGACAAACGCAGGAAGTCCACAAAAGGAAGAATAGGAAATTAAGGAAATGAAGTAAAAGCTACACCCTCATCAGTGAACACAGAATTAAGGAGGAGGTTAAAAAAGCAGAAGAAAATCTACAAAAATGAATAAACACCAAAGAACGAATATGAATCTATCACAGATCACTGAGAGACCAGTCACTAAGAATACAGACATAGGAATGCAAAAATGAAGAGCCCCCAAAGTGACTGGTCTCAAACCACAAACTCAGATATCAAGAAATTAACAGAATAAATAGAATTGAGGAGAGATGAGAGAAAGCAATAATGAAAACAGTGAATTAAAGATATCAGAAACTGATAAGCATGTAAAGCAGAATTACACAAGCAGAAAAAAGAATCTTAGAGCTTGATGACCAAAATCGAAACAAACCAAAACTGTTAAGAACTTTGAAAAGAAGTATATGAAGAAAGATCAAAACCTCTGAGAGATGAGTGAATATTTAAAGAGGCTGAAGATAAGTTTAATTGGAATCCTTGAGACAGTCAGAGAGACAGGGACCACCCAGGAACAAACAATTCATAAAATTTTTTAAGAAAACTACACTCACCTCATCAGTGACACAACTATTCAAACACAAGAGATTCAGGGAACCCGTGCAAGAAACCAAATCAGAAGACAAAGTCCTAGACACATAGTAATTAACAAAAAAATAGGTATAACAGAATAATTTCTAAAAAATTTCTAAAGGCAGCAAGAGAAATAGTTTAGGATACCTACCAGGGAAGATCAATTAGAATAGCAGCAGAATTCAAGTTAGGAGAGCATAGAGACCAATCTTCAAAGTTCTCAAAGATAAAAAATCTCAACCAGGAATTACCTACCCAGCTAAATAAAGCTTCATTAGTGATGGAGAATTAAAATCATCTCCAGACATTCAATCTCTAAGAGGTTATGCTGCCTCCAGGCCAGCTCTACAAGAAATACTTCAGAAAGCATTAAACACACAAAAAAGGAAAAAAGAATGATAATGCCCTTTACACGAGAGCAGAAAAAAGATTTAAGAAACACATAAATCATACCCAAAATCTAAAGAAGTACTACAAACGAATAAACAAACAGCAGCAACAACTAAAAGATCAGTAAGACTCTTATGACAGGGTTAAATTCTCACATCTCAATAAATAGCCTGAATGCTAATAGTCTAAGTGCACCACTGAAAGACACAGAATGACCAAATTCATTAAATATCATGAGGCAACAATATATTGTCTCCAAGAGACTCATGTCACCAGAAAAAAACACTCACAGACTCAAAGTAAGAAGATGGAACTCAAAATTTTAGGCAAACGTATCATAAAAAAAGCTTGAGTCCTGACCTTAATATCAGACAAAATACCCTTTAAGCTATCAAAAAAGATACCAAAGGTCACTACATAATAATAAAAAGTTCAATCCATCAACAAGAAATATCCATCCTAAATATGTACACCCAACATAGAGGCACCAACTTTCATAAAGCAGATTCTACTAAATTTAAAAAGAGTTATTGACTCTAACACAATTATGGATGAGGACTTAAATACCCCACTCACAACCCTAGAAAGAATGTCAAGACAAAAATACAATATGGAGATCTGGAACATCGACGTGACACTTGATAAAATGAATTTAATTGGTACCTACAGTACACTCCAACAAACAACCATGGAATTTGCATTCTATCCCCCATCACATGGAATATACTCGAATATTGACCACATCCTCCATCACAAATCAAGCATAAGCAAATTCCATAAGATTGAAATGCTGACATGCAGCTTCTCAGACAACAGCGGAATAAAAATAAATATCAACACAAAAAAGTTACTCCAAAACACACAAAAAAATGGACACTAAAGAGCATGATGATAAACAACCCCTTGGTCAACATGGAAATCAAATCAGAGATTCAAAGATACCAGGAAACAAAGAAAAATGATGAAATATCTTACCAAACCCCTGAGATGCCATGAAAAAAATAATAAGAGGGGAATTCATATCTTTATGAATACATATGAAGAAAATGAAAGGATAACAACTTAACAGCCTAATAATCACCTAAGTGAGCTGGAAAAGCAAGGCCACCAAAACCCTAACTTCAGCAGAAAAATCCAGATCAAGAAATTAAAGCTCAAATTTAGGATATACAAGACAAAAGGATAATACAAAAAAAAGCAAGAAAAAAAGCTAGTTTTTTTTTGACAGATTAAATAAGATTTATGGACCCTAGCTAGCCTGATGAAGAAAAAGATTTTTAAAGGCCCAAATAAGCACAATAGAAATGCAAATGATCAAGTCACAACTGACCCTGAAGAAACACAAAATATTATCAGAGAAAATTATGTTCACTTGTATGGAAACAAACTGGAAAACCTAAAGAAAATGGAGGACTTTCACACATCGCTCAAGCTCCCCAGGGTGAAACAAGAAGAAATCAAGACAAATAATATACCAATACTATTCCAGGAAATTGACAATGCCATAAGAAAGCTACCTACATATAAGAGCCCTGGAACAGATGGATTTCCAGCAGTATTCTAGAACATAGACAAGGAGGAAATGAAACCAAAATTATTGAAAGGATTCCAGGCAATGAGAAAGATGGAAGTCTCCCCAAATCATTTTATGAAGCTAACATCCTATTGTTACCCAAACCAGGTAAAGATCCAGCAAAGAAAGAGAGCTACAAGCCAATGTACTTCATGAACCTAGATGCTAAATTCTCAACCAGATCCTAGCAAACTGAATCCAACAACACAACTCAAAATTCATCCACCAAAAACACATAGTCTTCTTTCCTCAGATGCAGGGATGCTTCAACATTCACAACATCGTAAACATAATTAAATATATCAACACATGTAAAGACAAAAAACACATAATAATATCATTAGACACAGAAAAAACTCTTGACAAAATCCAGCACTCCTTCTTGATGAAACCCTAGAACATCTAGTCATAGGTGGACTATGAGTCAAAATAGGAAGAACCAACTACAGGAAACCAACAGCTTTTCAGAAGACAAAAATTGGACCAATTCTCCCTGAAAATTGGAAGAAGACAAGGATGCCCACTCTCACCCCTCATTTTCAACATAGTTTTGGAAGCTCTACCTAGAGCAATCACACAAGAGATGGGGATCAGGTGTTTCCAAGTAGGAACAGAGGAAGTCAATGATAGCTCTTTGCAGATGGCCTGTTTCTATACATTGAAAGCCCCAGAGAATCTATCAAAAACCTCCTTGCATAGATAAAGGTCTTTGGCAAGTTCTCAGTGTATAAGATAAATATGCAAAGAACAGTCACATTTCTATACACCAAACATAAACAAACAGAAACCCAAATAAAAAGCCCTATCCTATTTACAATAGCCACAGAAAAATTAAATAACTTGCCATCTCCCTAACCAGAGATGTGAAAGACATTTAAAATGAAAACTACAAACACTACCCAAAGAAATCAAAGATGACACAAGCAAACGAAGAAATCTTCCATGCTCATGAATTAGAAGAATCAATATTATTAAGATGTCCATTTTGCCCAAGGCAATCTGCAGATTTAAGACAATACCCATTAAATGATATAAATAGTAGTATTCTTCTCAGAATTGGAAACGGCAATACAGGCATTAATATGAAAACATAAATGACTATTAACAGTCAAAATAATCCTCAACAAAAACAGCAGAGCAGTGTATATCACTTGTTCAGACGTTAAACTGTTTTAAGAAGCCAAAATAATCAAAACAGTCAGGTATTTGTAAAAGAACATGCATATAGAACAATGGCACAGGCTGGAGATTCCAGAAATCAAAACCTCAATTTCTTACTCAACTGATCTTTGATAAAGCCTCCACCATCAACCAGTGGGAAGAGGAGAACCTATTCAGTATATGGTGCTGGGCTGACCAAATGCAGAAGATTAAAACAAGACCCCTACCAGTCATGATACACAAAAATCAACTCTAAATGGATCAAACAGCTCAGTGTAAAACCTCAAATTCTAAGAACTTTAGAAAATGCAGAAGACACCCTTATGGAAATTGGAACAGACAGCCAATTACTTATCAAAACCCGAAATGCCCATGTCTTATGAGATAACATAGACAAGGTGGACGTTATCAAGTTGACAAGTTTCTGCAAAGCCAAAGGTACCATCACGAGAGTGGGAGACAGCTCACAGATCATGTAAAAATATTTGCCAAATTTATATCTGACAAAAGCCTAACATTCAGGATCTACAAGGCACTCAAATGTGCCAAAACGGAACCAATAAACAGCCCCATTACAAAGTGGGCAAAATATATGAGTAGACACTACTTGAAAGAGACATATGAGCCGCCAACAGATACATGAAAAGCTTCTCGACCTCACTAGTCATCAAATAGATGCAAATTATAACTACACTGAGATAATGCCAAAGTCCAGTCAGGATGGCCATCATCAATAACTGAAAAAATAACCGATGGTGGTGAGGACCCAGGGAAAAGGAAAAAAAAATTTCTGCACTGTTGATGGAGTGTAAACTAATACAACCTACGTGGAAAACAGTTTTTCAATTTCTAAAAGATCTAAAAATCAAACTTCCATATGACCCCTCAATCCTCCTGCTGAGAATATACCTGGAGGAACTCAAATCACTCAGTGATACCTGCACATGCATTGTTATCACAGCATTGTTCACAAAAGCAAAAGCATTGAACCAACACTAATGTCCATCGAAAGAGGAATGAATTTTAAAAATGTGGTACATATACCTGTTGAAATATCATGCAACTATTAAGAAGCACAAAATAAGGAACTTCACAGCAACTTGGATGGACTTTGAGTCTATAATACTGCATGATCTATCATGGAAACATAGAACTGAGTATCAAATGTTCTCATTTATAAGCGGATCCTGAACATTTATCATAATATTATAAGAAAATAATGGAGAGTAGCGTGGGGAAGGTGGGATTGGCAGTAGCAGGAATATACCAGGGGAAAGGGGACCAACACCATCAACAAGTGTACTTGCATAATGAACATTTGCATATGTAACCCTGAACTGTATCCCACATCATTAAATTTAAAAGATAAATAAATTAATAAAACAGATGTCTATAAACCAGAAGCAAATGCAATTCAAGATAAAATGGGTTCAAGAAATTTTTAACCAGAAACTGACTATCAGGCATGAAGGGCAGTAGCAGGAAACCAGGTGAGAGCAGGCTAACACAAAGTCCAGATACTGCCACATCTAAAATTGTACTATGTTGCTTTAGGTTTTTCTGGAGAAGAAAATCACATATCTAGGCCTTGGTCATAGTTGCTCTGTTTCCCATGGCTTAGATATAATGAAGAATGGAATGGCAGATTAGGGACCCAAGCATGTGAAGATTAACATCAGTGTGTGTGTGTGTGTGT
>NW_007245847.1:27931-29544 GCF_000164805.1 Carlito syrichta | reverse complement strand
AAATCTGCATGTCTCTTGAACTGTATCAGTGCATCTGGCATCTCCATAGAAGAAGGCTCCTTGGAGCTTTCATGAAGTCCTTGCTTGGGGTCTCCCCTGGGGAGTTCATTAGGTTTATCAAGGACAATTCACTATTTCAAAAGGAATTAGGTGGTTCAGAACGGAAAGACTGTTCTGAACCAGGGTCAGCCACTTCACACTGGGATAGAAATTCTGAAAGGAACATGCTCTGTGAGTGACAGAAAACTTCCCTGCTTGGTGGCGTCTGGTTTGCATTGGGGTTCTTAATCCACCAGACAGGCTTCAGCCCTTAACACGTGCACAAGACATTGAAGGGGAGATTCTCTCTTATGAGCTCTGTCTTATTTAGATAAAACATTTTATAAACATTAAAGTAAAACTGTTTCTAGAAGCATTGATATGCCTTTCAGTATTCTACTGTATATGAAGCATTTACCAAACCAACAACTTCAATGAGAACCATGTTAGTAAAGAACTCCTAAAGCTTTTAGATATCTTAAAAGGAGATGGAGAGAAAACAGGTATTTTTTTAATTAAATGCATTGAAATATCAAGGAACACACTGATCACAGGAGTTAACCGCAGCAAGCAGAAAGTAAAGTCCAGAGAATGTTGAGGTCATTTGACTCCTATTTAATATTTCCATCTTTCAACAAATGTTACCTGTTTCTGTAGCATGACTGTTTAACTTTAAATCTTTAATATCTTGTTTAAACAGCCGTAATAATAGTGTCATTAGGCACCCCTTCTGATTATTTGTTCATTATGATTTTCTTTCTATTTGTTATACATCATATTGTTTTATTGATAACCAGACATTTTGGATTCAAAGTTTGGTATTTGTTTAGTGTTTGATTCCAGGTTTTTTTCCTTCTGTATATTAGTGCACCCTATCTTTGCAATGCCTTTAATGTGAAGTTTGTTTAAATTTTCTCAGGTCTGCATTTGATACTTGTTTCAGTGATTGCACTTGAAACTTCTCTCTACTATGAACACAAGAGTGCAGGTTGGGTCTTTGAAACTCTGCTTTATTTTCCTATTACTTTGCACATTCCCCATTTGTTCTCCTGTATTCAAACAAATTTAGTACAATAAAACTGCACCCCAGTTTTATTCTTGACAGTTTTTAATATGGTAGAACTGAATGGACTAAGGACTGGTCTCTGATCTTCTCACTTAGCCACATTCCCCAGCAGATATCATGATGCTAGGTCTCAGTGAGCTCTCTCCTGAGTCCCTGTTCATCTTCTGTATGGAATTCAGGTCTATGTATTTCTGCCCTTTCTTCTGGAATGGAATGACTTTGTTTCCCCCAGTCTCTCTCACTCACATCTCCAATGTTCCTCCATCTCTGTACTCTGCATCCATATTTGCTGTTCCCTATAGATTAAGTTTGTTGTTCTGTCTGATAGAAATTGTAGGTCAGAAGGGGCAAGATGGCGATGGCATAGGTGAACTGGTGAGATTCTCTGAACGTGAGTTCCCAAAAAGGCTATTACTTCTCTTCCCCCATCCCCCAGCCCACCACCAACCATGCTGGTGCCAGGCCCGGGAACTTCAGTCCCATGCAAGGCCAGATATTGTGCCCCTCC
>NW_007245847.1:26358-27828 GCF_000164805.1 Carlito syrichta | reverse complement strand
AACAGATCTGCTTAAACTGCCTTGCCATTCTCCAGGCAGAGACTTCCATTGCCCCACCCACCTATCAACAAACTTTACCTCGTTTCCTAAGGCCAGATATTGCAGCATGCAGGGAAGTTTTGGGTCCCTGCTCCCTCCGGCTCTCTCCCAGGCTGCATTGTCTCCAGACCAGCACCCAGCACTGCCAGTCACACAGGGAGGCTCTGGGAACCCGCCCCTCAGAGACACCGGTCCCATTTCTGGCTGAAGTGCTCTGTAGGGTCCCAGCACCACTCTCGCCGCTCACTGCCTGCCCTTTGGAGCTCTGGAACTCCGGGTCCACCCTGGCTGAGGCACTCCGCATGAGACCCCAAGCTGGAGGACCCAGACAAGCGAAGAAAAACAGATCTGCTTAAACTGCCTCGCCATTCTCCAGGCAGAGACTTCCATTGCCCTGCCCACCTATCAACAAACTTTACCTCATTTCCTAAGGCCAGATATTGCAGCGTGTGGGGAAGTTTTGGGTCTCTGTTCCTTCTGGCTCTCTCCCTGGCTGCATTGTCTCCAGCCTGGCACCAAGCACCGCCGGTCACACAGGGAGGCTCTCGGCGCCTGCCCCTCACAGACACCGGTCCCATTCCTGGCTGAAGTTCCCTGTGGGGGGCCCAGAGCCACTCTCGCCACCCATTGACTGCCCTTTGGAGCTTTGGAGCTCTGGAACTCTGGGCCCAACCAGTCTGAGGCACTCAATGAGAGACCCCAAGCCAGGGGACCCAGACAAGTGGATAAAAACAGATCTGGGTAAACTACCTTGCTATTCTCCAGGCAGACTTACATTGCCCCGCCCACCTAGCAACAAACTTTACCTCAGTTCCTAAGGCAACAGTGGGAAACAGGAGACAAAGCCCCACCCCTATGCTGCAATGAAAAACAAAAGGGAGAGGCTGGATTCGGAGATCACAAAAGTGACTCTATCTGATCACTTATTTTGATTTATGATTTTATCATTGAAACTGTTGGTATAGATTACGTTTGGTGTTTACCTTCTGACTTATACTGTTTCTTGATTTTTTTGGCCTGTCTCTGTGTAGCTATCAGTATTCTTTAGGGAATCTTTCTTACCTGTCTTTCTTACTTCTTCCCACCCCTGTGTCTCTTTCTCACCTGATAGTTGGTATGTATATCTGTTTTCCCTCTCACACTTCTCTCTTTCATTTATTTTGACTTATGATTTAATCATTGTAACTGTTGGTTTAGATCACGTCTGTTGTTTACCTTCTGATCTACACTGTTTCTCGATTTTATTGACCTGTCTCTGTGTAGCTATCAGTACTCCTTAGGGAATCTTTCTTACGTGTCTTTCTTCACTTCTTCCTGACCCTGTGACTCTTTTTCACCTGATAGTTGGTATGTATATCTGTTATCCCTCTAGCACTTCTCTCTTTTGCTTATTTTGACTTATGATTTTATCATTGTAACTGTTGGTTTAGA
>NW_007245847.1:23351-25819 GCF_000164805.1 Carlito syrichta | reverse complement strand
TAATGGAGAGATTAAAAAGAATTGAGGAGACACAAGAAGAAACTAGGAAGGAGCTGATATCTGAGATAACAGTAATAAAGAATACTGTGAATGAAATAAATAACAAATTGATAAGCATGGAAAGCAGAATTACCCAAGCAGAAGAAAGAATCTCAGAGCTTGAGGACCAAAATATAGAAATAACTCAAACTCTTAAAAACACAGAAAATAAGCTCAAAAAGACAGAACAAAACATTCAAGAGATGAGTGACTACCTCAAGAGGCCTAACCTAAGAATAATCGGACTCCCTGAGGCAGAAAGAGAAACAGAGACCACATTGGAACAAACTTTCCATGAGATCATTAAAGAAAACTTTCCTTATCTAATCAGTGATACAAAAATTCAAACAAAAGAGATTCAGAGAACCCCCACAAGACAACAAATGAGAAGACCAACTCCTAGACACATAATAATTCGCCTAAATAAAGTAGGCACAAAAGAAAAAATTCTAACATCAGCAAGAGAAAAAGGCCAGATCACCTACCATGGAAGACCAATCAGAATAGCAGTAGATATATCTGCAGAAACCCTGCAGGCTAGGAGACATTGGAGCCCTATCTTCAAAGTCCTAAAAGATAAACAATTTCAACCAAGAATAACCTACCCGGCCAAGCTAAGCTTCATCAGTGGGGGAGAATTAAAATCTTTCCCAGATATCAATCCCTAAGATCTTATGCTGCCACCAAACCATCTCTACATGAAACACTTAAGAAAGTACTAAACATAGAAGAAAAGGAAAAAAGAATAACGTTCTTCACAAGAGTACAGGGACAAGAATAAAATATTCACGAATGAACCACAAAACCAAAAGAAAGACAAAAAAAAAAGAAAAAAGAAAAAACCAATTGGAAGAACAACAACTCAATAAGAACTCCATGATAGGGACAAACTCTCACATTTCAATAATTAGTCTGAATGTGAATGGACTAACGCACCACTGAAAAGACATAGAATGACAAAATGGATAAAATATCACCAGGCAACAATATACTGCCTTCAAGAGACCCATCTCACTAGAAAGGACATACACAGACTCAAAGTAAGAGGATCGGAAACACATTTTCAGGTGAATGGAACACAAAAGAAAGGAGGAGTCACGATACTAATTTCAGACAAAATACCATTTGAGCTATCAAAAATTTAAAAAGATACAGAGGACCACTACATAATGATAAAAGGTTCACTCCTCAACAAGGAATATCTATCCTAAACCTATATGCACCCAACATAGGTGCACCAACATTCATAAAGCAACTTCTAGGAAAACTAAAGAAAGACATTGACAATAACACCATAATAACTGGGGACTTTAATACACCACTCACAACCTAGACAGATCATCAGGACAAAAAATCAGGAAGAAGATCCGGAACCTCAATGAGACTCTGGACTAAATGGACTTAATCAATACCTATAGAACACTCCATCCAAAGACCACAGAATACACATGCTACTCATCACCACATGGAACATATTCTAAGATCGACCACATAATTGGACACAAATCAAGTATAAGCAAATTTAAAAGGACTGAAATTCTACCATGCACCTTCTCGGACCACAGTGGAATAAAAAGAAACATTGACACAAACAAAGTCCCCCCAAAACCGACAAAGATATGGACACTAAACAGCATGATGCTAAATAACTCCTGGGTCAATGATGACATCAAAACAGAGATCAAAAGATACCTGGAAACAAATGAAAACGAAAAAACATCTTACCAAAATCTCTGGGATGCCTTAAAAACTGTAATAAGAGGGGAATTTATATCCCTACAAACACATATGAGGAAAATGGAAGGAACAGAAATTAACAACCTAACAAGCCACCTAAAGAAGCTGGAAAAGCAAGACCACAAAAACCCTAATTTCAGCAGAAGAATCCAGATCACCAAAATAAAAGCCCAAATCCAGGACATAGAAGACTAACACATAATAGAAAAAATCAATGAAACAAAAAGCTGGTTCTTCGAAAGAATAAACAAGATCGAACGTCTCCTAGCTAGTCTGACCAAGAAAAAACGAGAAAAAAACCAAACAAGCACAATCAGAAACACAAAAGATGAAGTCACATATGACTCTGAAAAAATACAAAAGATCATTAGAGACTACTATGTACACTTGTATGGAAACAAACTTGAAAACCTAAGGAAATGGAGGACTTTCTGACATCACACAACCTACCTAAGTTGGAACAAGAAGAGATTGAGACCCTGAATAAACCAATAACAATCAAGGAAATCGACTACGTAAAAAGAAAACTTCCTACAAAAAAAAGCCCTGGACCAGATGACTTTCCAGCAGAATTCTACAAGACATTTAAGGAGGAGCTGATACCAATCCTACTGAAGGGTATTCCAGGCGATTTGAAAAAGATGGAACGCTCCCCAAATCATTTTACGAAGCCAACATCACATTGATACCCA
>NW_007245847.1:0-22426 GCF_000164805.1 Carlito syrichta | reverse complement strand
CAATACCCATCAAATTACCAGCAACATTCTTCTCAGACCTAGAAAAAACAATGCAGGAATTCATATGGAAACACAAACGTCCAAGAATAGCCAGAACAATCCTCAACAAAAAAAAAAAAAAAAAAAAAGCAGATGGTATCACACTACCAGACTTCAAACTTTACTATAATGCTACAATCATCAAAACAGCTTGGTATTGGTATAGGCACAGGCATGTAGGTCAATGGAATAGAATTGAGATTCCAGAAGCAAAACCTCAATTTCTCAACCAATTCATCTTTGACAAAGCCTCCACCTCCTACCACTGGGGAGAGGAGAACCTATTCAGTAAATAGTGTGGTGAATTCCCTTTGCTTCCCATTATTTATAGGCAGCACCCTAGGCCTAGGATACTGGTATCAGTGCTGTGTCATGCAGATTAATTCTTTAGTTATGTACTGGTGGTAGGGGACATAGCTCCAAATGTGCTTCTAATTAGTGAGTTATTCCTCTCTCCTAGTGATAACCAGCTGTGTGAGAGGGAATTTTGCCGAGATCCAACCACACTGGATAAAAGACTTCAGTGAGAATAGGAATATCCTAACTCTGTAGCTGCAAGAAGGTTCAAACTATGACACCTATACTGCATTAAGCTTTGACCCATCCAATGCATGTTCCTATCAAGATTACTTGTCCTAGTCTACATGCCATCTTGAGGCCTCTGTCCAAAATAAACTAATAAGCCAATATTCTGTTCCTGTTTCATCCTGTAAGGGTCTTCTTTCTACAGATTTCAGTTTTGTTCTGGGTCACGTCACTTCAGTTAACTGAAGTAGCAAAGAAAATATGTGACTCTATAGACTTCCAGTTTTGTTGTTTTTCGTGAAAGTTGATAACTATTTTGTCATTGCTATTATTTATGTAATAAGATATATAGCTGTTTTATCCGCTGCCTCATTCACCAAGTTGATTAGTAGTTTTATTGATAAAATGAATAAATTGGAAAAAATCCATGTTTCAATCAACAGCTTAATCTACAGGAAAACGTTGGTCTATTCATTCATTTGACTTTGCTGCATTATTAAGAATATTGAGTGTTGGATACATACTACAGCATGGCTGAATGCACAGATATTTTTGCCAATGAATATAAAACAGAAAGTAAAAGTATAATCTTTATAATATGACTTTTTAAATCTTAGAAAGTGAAAATTCATCTAAAGTTTTCTGACAATGTTAAGTCGATGTCTAGTGAGAACTGAGAGAAAGGAAGGGGAAGAGCAGGAATTTACAGAAGAACTAGAGAAAGTATACAGGTGAAATAAGTTGTTTGACATTTTGAGAGTCATGATAGTAATGTCAATATTTATCAACTTAACACATTAGTATGTGAAACATTATATGTCAGTTATATGGTGTTTAAGTTAGAACAAATACCAAGTGAATGATAGATACAAAAGAAGGGATGAACAGATGTACAATAATGCATATGACATCAGACTGCTGATAATACATTTGCATGGACTTGCGTGTTCATGAAACAGACAATTTCTACTTGTATTTTATGTATATGCTATGCTAGAATAAATTTAAAGCACTTCGTGTTCTTATTCCAAGAGAACAGTTTTACAAAGCTAACTGTGCACAACTAACTCTATTCTGGGGTTGGATCACAAAGCAGCTGAATCCAGCACTGAGGAGCATAGGCCAGATTCTGAGAGTAACTCTCACCACATGCAGCTCTTGGACACATTGCACAGTCCCTTCATAATCTGGGTTACTTGTAAGTCTGTAGTAGGAGGAAATATTTACTCCTACAAACATTATCTGTATGCATCTATAAAACAAATAGGGAAATGGGAGTTAATTATTTATCACAGTAAAATCACTCCTATCTGCTTTGGGCTCTTCCCTTTGTGAGGCGTCGCAGTTCACAGCTGGCTATTAGGAGGAGTGAAAATAGGGTCCTCACTCTGCCAATGAAAACCAGCCCATTTCTGACCATGCATCTCTTTGAGAGAAGCCTTAGTCCTGACATTAGGACACACTGTATCTGCAAATGAGTAGTCTGAAACTTGAGGACTTGGCTGTTTATTATGGTATTAGAGACAGAGTGAGGGGAATTCAGTGAGAGCTCAGACACAAATTTTCCTGCTGGGATTCTCAACCACCAGAGGGCACAGACCACTGGGCATTAGGTCCACCTCATGAGCAGAAGAGGGTTGTTGAAGGCTGGTTTCATGCCAAGTGGTAGGCTGTCTTCCATCTGTTCCTGTGGAATCTGTCTGGATTTGCAATTCTGTAGTAAAATTTGACATCCTCAAATATGGAACATTGGTGCCCTATTTGTATCTGCAGAACACATTCTCACCTGCACCAAAGTCAGAGATTGAAGTTATCCCTGAACAAACTCTCCCATGGCAAAAGGACCAGTCTCCTGAGAAAGCCCTGGCAATGTGGGGAGAGTTTTCTAAAAGATCCATGCAGTGGATCTTTTGGAGCAGTGACAGTGTCCTAAAAACCTAAATGATGTCACATCTAACTTTCTTTTCTTTTTGAAACTGTGCAAACAACTCAGAATTGATGCAATATCCTTTTTTTATGGGTAATATATCTTTTTTATTTCAAGATTATATTTCACTCTTCTCTTTCCTTCTTTTCCTTGAAAATGGTGAATTTTTCTTTCATCTAAAACCTGGAACTGAGGCCTTTGATGCTCAGAGGGGGCTCAGGCTGTGTCTCCTGCAGGGCCTGGGAAGGCTGAGAGGAACTTCTCTCTCACCATTGCTGGTTTCTGTGCATGGACTGCTTGGGAAATGCTAGAGGACATTAGTCACCAAGTCGATAATAGAAGTATTCTCAAGATGAGATAATGATGTAGAACTGATTCTGTGCTTCTCACATTGTCATGGTTCCACCTCACTCACCCTTGACTTTGGAAAGAGCTGAGGATGGACCCTCCCTTGTGCTGTGTATTCTGGGTGACAATGATGTGGGGTCTGGCTAGAAAAGTCGTGGTCCATAGGATTAGCCATCAGAATAGACAGCATAGAGATCCTGGGACAAATTTGACCTGCCATCCACCATGCAGTGTGGTCATCTGCTGTATTTCTGGGATTGAATAAGACTCACTCAGTTTGTCTAGCACAATCCTCCTGACTTGTAGAAAGCTGATGGCAGACTTCCATAGCATCAAATAAATACCTTCATGGCATACATAAGTTCATTTTATTTTAATAATTGAAACTATAGCCTTGCAAGTTGACACATAAGCTCATTAACAGCATGCTTATGTTATATTTTATACTGGACAGTGGAATTAGACTCATAGTATATGTAATTTAGCTAAAATAGTTGATAGTTATGGACTTTTGAGAGCCCAGATCCAAGACTAACCTATATATAATAGATTTTATATAATAAATCCACTCTTTTGAGAGAAAGTGCATAGGGTGTGGAGTGAGATTCATGAAGCTATTAGAACGTGATGGACCTCTGTGTCTGAGTGAAGAATAGAGAAATGGGACCAAGGGTGGATATGTCCTAAATTTATCTGCTGTACAAAGGCAAACAAAGGGAGGTCTGGAATATCATTGAATTATCCTCAAGTCAATGTGGTTTTCTAAGGGAACACTATGACTCCCAGCAATAACTCTGCCTCAGATCACTGAGAAGTTCAGTTGTCTTCTGGGAATCAGTTGACTCACAGGACGTGAGTCATCTCACAGGTGGTGAGACTGCAGCAGAAGACATGTCATGGCTCTCAAAGAGCAGCTTCTGGTGCCTGATCCAGATGCATTGTGCTCTCATAAGTGCAGGTAAGGTGCTGTCTCAGGCCCAACATGTTGTGTGTTTCCAATATAGAACACAGGGTTTTACTATATATTCTTGAAATACATAGGCAGTTAATGTGCAGTCTGTAAAGTTTGTGTCATATTGTTTTATTCCAATTGCATCGTTCCCTACTTCTGTCAAATATCCTGGCATAGAGTTGCCTTTCTTCTCAGGAATTGTTCAAGGAAAGTTGAACATACATTTTCGATTTTCATTTCCTTTTCTCCATGTATACAGACCACGAATGGAGTGTGTGTGGCCTTGCCCACTCTCGCTATTGTCTCCTCAATATTAGCAGACATTAGCTAGACTCAGATTCAAAGAAAATCTGCTCATACACAAACTAGAGGCTACAGTTACCCCAGTGCAGTTAATAGCCTCAGGGCATTTCCTATGTGGAGGGGAACTCCAGCAGTCCCACTGTTAGTGACACCTTTTCAGGTCTATTTATTGGGTTCATTATTTGGACTCCTATCAGCCCATTACAACTCAGCTCCATTTTACAACACATCACTATCAGAAATTCAGGTAATTATTCAATCTCAATTTTTCTGACACTATTTTCTCATCTTCTTAAACAGTAAGTTTCTTTAGAGGAAAGTATTTCCTCTGTCTTTTCCAGATATAACCTCTACATTTGTTGCATTCATCAGGGAAAAAAAATTGGATCTGTTTTTCAATGTATAATAAACATACATATGCAGTCATTTTCTTTGGACATTAGTCAGCCAGGTAATATCTTAGGAGCATGATTGCTGCATCAGGAAGCCAAACTAGGATTAACCTTCCTTAAATTTGGCTCCCATCTGTAAAAGAAGGAAACACAGCTTACCCTGTCACCTTGCTGGAAGGAATCCCCATGCCCAATGTGTGGTCAGTAAGGGAGATTCAAGGCCCAGTTTTCAGCAATGACTCAGTCACAAGCCATAAGCTGGGTCAGCTCAAAAGTGGAGCCCCCAGCCCACCTGGGTGGGCTTCAGGGTGACTGCTAAACCACCAGTAGATGCTCAGAACTCACCCAACACATTGAACCACTGAGCAACATGTGAACAGAAGGGAAAAAAGAGAGTTTCTGGCCAACATTGTTTTTTCTTTCCTTTTAGTTAATATGCCACCCTCCAAAGACCATCTTCTTCTCGATTTCTAACCCCTGGAATGACTGACTCAAAGTAAAACTGAACAAAAAATAAATATGCAATTAACTCTTTGTACTTGGGTTATTTTTCTAAGATGTCATCGTCCTCATTACTATTATAATCCTCTATGTCATTCCCATCATTTTCATCATCACCCTCACCATAATGATGTCAAAATCAATGTGAAGAAAGTTTGTTTCATGATAGAATAAATTATTCAATTGAAAATTGCATTCTTTAGAAAAAGATGTTGTAGTGAGGACCTATTTTTATACTAGTGTGAAAATGGACAAAAGAAAAGTGGTACCATTGTTCTTGGTTCCAGCTAAATTATGTGTCCTCTCAAATTCTTGGCAAGGAAGTCTGGGGCAAGTTTTGGTAATATTTCCAATACTAGGTAACAGTGCTTTTCTTCTTAGACAGGCATGCCATAAATTGTGGATAACAATTTGATAAAAGATGCCCAGAAATTCTTTCCACATCAAGTTACTACATGATATGTTTTTCTTTCTCACAAATAAATCACTTTCAGTTACCTTATTATCCCTTCATTTGGGAAGATTTGCATGAACACAACCTTAGTTCAGGTATACACATCCGAAAATGGGGTTTTACCATCAGACAGGCACACACTGCCCCAACATGGAGACTTAGTCTAGCACACATGTCTTGCAAGATTACAATCATCTATCAGGGGCTTTGCCTTCATGGAACTTTTTCTTTTCTAGGACAATTTTTTTCCTCTCCATCTCCAACTACATTTTTATCATTGATGTTTCTCAACTATTCCACATTCTGTCCCTTGGTGAAAAACCTCCCAATGAATCGTGTCCTGTAACAGCTACAGATGTTTTAAATGTTTTCAAAATAAAACATAATATTCATTCTAAAACATATATGCTATATATGATATCTACTAATTTTTTCTTGACATTTAAAATTATACACTTATTTGTGTGTATACCTGTATACATATATTTGTATGTATAAATTTTAAAAGACAAATATTTTTAGATAGCATAAAATTGACTCTAATTTTCATTTCCAAGTTGATCACTCTACAACATATCAACAGAGTCCAGAATTATCTCTCTACAGGAAATAAATGGAAATAACAGTAAAAAATATTGAAATCTTAAGGTATTTGACATGTGTTAACAAACATAGTATTTTCTGAAATATGGAAAATAAAGAAATACTTTGACAAATGCATGCTGAGATAAGAATTAAGTGCTTTCAAGTTATAACAAGGTGGGAACCAAGGTGGAATCCTGTGGATTTACAGTAAGGAAATAGGACTGGGATCCCAACATTCCAGGAAGTGCAAAGGTCACAAGCATACAGAAAGATGAACACATTTTATGGTGAAATCCACTGATATCAAGAGGAACACTGCTCTTGAATAAAGTGCAGCTCAGAGTGGGAAATAGGCAAGTTGCACTGGAAAACACACAGAGAACTTTTCTTAAAATCTATAACTATTCCAAAATACAAGAAAAAATGTATCATCACAGTGTGGGTAAAATAGATATTATAAAAGTGGAAAAGCAACGGGACTCCACGAGTTAATAGAATATACCAAAAAATATAAACACTGAGGGTGTTGTAGAATCAGTACCTAGAGTACGCATAAGGGGTGACCCAAAGAAAGCAGGATTTTATTTACTGAAACAATTGTTGACTGAGCTTGGTGACTCAGCTTGTAATCCAAGTACTTTGGGAGGATGAGGCGAGTGGACACCCTGAGTCCATAGGTTAAAGACCCACTCAGGCAACTCTGTGAGAACCTACATTAAATGAAAAATTAGCCGGGCGCTGAAGCACATGCCTATAGTACTGGCTTCTTGGAAGAATGAGGAGGAACGATCGCCAGAGCCCAACAGATCGAGGCTACAGTGGCCAAGAGTGTGCCACTGTACTACAGTCTGGTCGACTGTGTGAGATTCATTTTCAAAAAAAAGGAAAAAATTGTTTTTTATTTATTCTTACATGTATAACTTCAGTCTCCTTTAGAGTACTCTCTATTTGATGCAATACATTTTCTGAGAAGCTTCTTCCATCGTTCAAAACAATTTTTGTAGTAGTCAATTTTGATGCCTTTAGTCAGTTTTGACTGAACTTCTCTGATGCAGGAAGGTGACAGCACGGAGTTATTGTTACAGCCCTGATAACACTTTATTTGTCTTCATTGAATTCCTATGGAATTTACTATGGATCTGAGAGGACTGTGCTTGCTTAATCCGTCACTCTAACCACATCCTGGTCATGTTTTCTGCAGTTGACAACCAAAATTCCAGCAATATAACCCAGTATAAATCACAAGCTTCTAATTTGTTTTTGTTTTTGCTTTTTTTATTTTTTTTTATTTTAAAGATGTGGGGAACAATTCAGGTTAGGTATTCCAATGATCATTACACAGGTACCCTTGTTGATGAGGTATGCCCCTCCTTCCTCTGGCAGTTTCCCACTACTGCCAATCCCTTTCTTACAGTATTATGATAATTGTTCAAGTTCTCCTTATGAGTGAGAATATATGGCACTGTGTTCATTGTTTCTGTGATAGTCACTGATTCTAAATCCATCCAAGTTATAGGAATGTTCATATGTTTGTTCTTCTTCATGGTTGCATAATATTCCACTGAGTATATGTACCACATTTTTTATCCAGTCCAGCTTGGATAGGCAATATGGTTGGTTCCATGTATTTGCTAATGTGAATAGAGCTTCAACAAACATGCATGTGCAGTTATCTTTATGGTAGAATGATTTGAGTTCCTCCTGGTATATTCCCAATAGGAGAATTACTTGGTCATATGGACAGCCAATTTCTAGTTCTTTCTGAAACTACCACACTGTCTACCAAATAGGTTGTACTAGTTTGCATTCCCACCAGCAGTACAGAAGTGCTCCTGGTGGAAATGCAAACTAGATAAAAGGAACACTTTTGATTCTTATAGAACTATTGTTTCACTACAACACTGTGAGATAAGGAATGATAACATTCCATGGCCACTGTGAAAATTGTTAAATTCAACGGTATGATGGAGCTCAGAAAGGTCAGCATGGAAATGTGTCTGTATAGGTGTGTTGTCTAGACATGTACATCTCTGTACTTTTTTTAGTAGTAAGGAGGAATATCTGAACTGGGGGTTAGATACGGAAGCATAAGGAATTACAGAAATGCAGATACTAGCTTTCCTTATAATGAAGAAGAAATAGCATATTTGAAAATTATGCTAGTAAAATAACTATGAAATGATTAAACAGATTGAATGAATCTTCATCATGGGTGTCTCTTAGTGCAAACATACCCACAGATATTATGAGGAAGATGCACATGATGAGGCCTGTTTGAAACAGACAATTAGGGACAAAGGGGGACCACAGTGATGCACAAGGTAGGGAGAAGGACCAATCCTTGAAGAGGAAATTGTCTGTGTTTAACTTCTGAACCACATCACTGTAGATCTGATAAGCAAATTATGAGAAAAAATTCAACAACATGTTTCTTATGCAATATATAGTTCATGTTTGAACATGAAGGCATAATTGCCCACAGATTTAAAAAATCATCTCCTAACTATACAAAAACAAACAAACAAGCAACCCTTTATAAGTAGGATTCATGAAGTGAGCAGGTCAGTCCTATGCAATACCAGAAAATTAAAGGCTTACAACTTTATTATAAAATGTGATGCTATGAAAAATCTACTGATAATCATGTATATGAAATTTGGTCATGAACAAAATAAGTTAAAAGTTAAACCTAATTAAATTTCTCAATGTTTTTCTGCTAAATTGACTGTCAACAAAATGAAGAACAAACTTCAGTGAAAATAAATTCTGAAAAAAAATGTAACCAACAAAAATCTTTCATATGTAAGAATATTCAAAAGAAAACAGTGAAAAATAAGAAACACTCAATTTATAAAACTGGAAACAATTGGTGCACACAGTCCCTCGAACATATACAAGTGACACAAGAAGAATGTCAACATCATTTATCATTAGAATTGCTATGGAGATGACATGAGACATTACTATATACTTTTTACCCTATTTTTATTATAATGATGTGGAGTACAAGTTAGGATTAAGTACACAAATAATATATGTGCAGGTAAAGCTTGGACCTCCTTCTTGGCCCTGGTGTAGGATAAGGTAACTTTTGTGTTATGACATGACCCCCTTTGTCCTTTGGCAGTGTACGACAGATTCACTTTTATAGATGGCTCAATTAATAACAAATATTGATAGCAGTGTTTGTGAACATGGTAGGCCCTACAGCCTAAAATATCTCGTGTAATTCAAAATAAGACATCCTTTCAGGTATGCAATGAACAATTTCTCTTAAAGTTAAGCATGTCCTTAAACATGATCCTGAAATCTACTCTTGAGTATTTGCTACAAATGAATAAAATGACATTTTTACACATTTTCAGTCAAACATTTATAAAATTTATAGATGTTAGAAACTAGAGGCTGGGCATGGTGATTCAAGCTTGCAATCCCAGCACATTGAGAGGCCAAGGTTGGTGGGTTGAAGCAACCCTTGGTTTTGAGATCAGCCTGGGCAACGTGGCAAGACTTCATCTCTACTGTCAATCAAAAACTTTGCAGGGCATGGGAGTGTCCACCAGTAGTTTCAGTGATTTGAAATAATGAGGTGGAAGGTTCACCTATTGCCCTCTCATTATTTGAAATAATGAGGTGGAAGCTGGTCAACACTGGGTTGACATGAGTGTGTCACTGCACTCTAGCCTTGGCAACAAAGTGAGTATCAAATTCAAGAAAAAAAAACTAGAAACACTACAAAAGTTTTTCAAATTTGAAAGGATACATGACCTAGAAAAACTTAATATTGTTAAGTAATGGCAATGAAAAACTATTGATGTGCACATTACAGTTGATTGTACAGACATGATGCTGAGTGACAAATGCCAGGCTCCGACCATCAGAAGAACTTCCAGCTTTCTCCCTCCTCGATTCTCCCTCGAGCTAGAGGGCCTGCAGATAAGTCTCTACCTCCAATGCATTTATTTAAAATTTACATTTGATGAATATTGGTACATGTGTCATCCTCGATTTTCTCCTCTACAGGCACATGATATTTTGATAGTTGCAAAGAATGAATAAAGAACAAGTAGGGATATTTAAGGTTCCTCTTTTTCTTTGTGATATTTAGAATTTTTACCACTTATAGAATTTTGCATTTATTTGTGCAGCAAATATTTCAGATATCACCACTAGGTGTATTGAAATATACAATTTATCATTGTGAACAATAGTCAATCAGCATTTCATTAAAAATGACAACATCAGAACTTAATTATTCTGTCAATATATATGTCTGTGAACACTAATTTGTGGAGATGGCTGTGCAGGACTACACATGTGTCAATATTCATCAAATGTAAATTTTAAATAAAACTTATTACATGACAACTAAACTCAGTAAGTTTGTTACACGTAAAAATTACCAGCAGATTAACAAAGAACAGTTAAAAATAAATAAGTATATCTAAAATGAAAGACACTGCTTAAAATACACTTACATGAGTTCTAAACTTCTCCACATTTTAAAGAAAATTGGAGAATGTTGTAAAAGCAAAAACTATTTTCAGTATAGAAAACTAGTTCAGTCATCCAAAGTATTAATGCCAGGGTCTCTTGGACTAGGTTGAGGAAATTTGTTATATCCAGGAATGAGAAGCACAGTCTCAGACAGTGGACTGTCATCATAATATGCTCCTGGTCACATAACATAACACCTCCAAGCTCTGTGTTTTCCAGTGTTACACTGGAAAATTAAGGTAACGTTGAAAAACAACATACATCTATAGTGTACAAAATGTAAAAATAAAATAATAGGTATTAGTTTTGTTACCAAGAAATTACATAGTAAGACATCACATATTTAAAAATACTTTCGTTGACAATGAACTCATCCAGGTTCTTCTCATCTGCACTGGAGGATTGCCTCTCTGAGCCAACCCACCCAGAGCTTTTATATAGCAGGAGACATGCAAATAAGACCCTCAATCTGAGTAATGAAAACCAGGCCAGCCCCGACTCTCCAGCTGTGGGAGAGGAGCCCAAGCCCTGGGATTCCCAGGTGTTCCCATTCAGAGGCAAGGACTGAACACATACCACTCACCATGGAGTTTATCCCAGCTGAGTTTTCCTTATGGGTATTTTAAAAGGTAATTCATGGAAAACTGTGTATATTGATTTTGTGAGTGGAAATGAATGAGGGAAACCGAAGACTTTTGTGACAGTTTCTAATCAAGACATCTCTGTGTTTACAGGGGTCCATTGTGATGTGCCACTGGTGGAGTCTGGGGGAGGCTTGTTCCAGCCTGGGGGATCCCTGAAACTCTCCTGTAAGGTCTCTGGATTCACATTCAGTGATTATGACATGAGCTGGGTCCACCAGGCTCCAGAGAAGGGCCTTAAGTGGGTCTCATTCATTAGTTATAATGGTCGTAACACATACTATGCAGACTCCGTGAAGGGCCGATCCACCATCTCCAGAGACAATATCGAGAAACTGCTGAATCTGCTAATTAACAGTCTGACAGCTGAGGACATAGCCATATATTTCTGTGCAAGAGACACAGTAAGGAGATGTCGGAGTGAGTCTAGACACAAACTTACCTCCATGGACTTTGGGCTGAAATCAACTGCAGGTGATAGGCAGGATTCACTGATCACAATCAAGCCCTGAGGCAGCTGCAAATGGAGGTTAAGGATTGGTTTCCTGTCAGTGTTTGTGATTTCCTCACCACGTGAGTTTCCCCAGGGAACCTCTCTAATTTCAGATGTCTGTTCCTGTCAAAGTGATCTCTAAATAGAAAAGAGGTCATTGTAATATGAGGTTAAATTGTCTCTCACAGACACAAAATTCAGACTTCCACTCAGAGAGAAGGTAACACCTTAACCACTGTCTCCATGGTGAGAGTTCTGAGGAAACCCAGGGAGAACAAGGAGTTTTCTCCAGTGACCTCAGGGCAGGGACTTCTGTGGAATTTTCTGATTGGGACCATATCTAGAGATTCTTTGTTCAAAATTTTGTGTGGATGTGGAATTGACCTATGCTGTGGAAACCAGCACAGTGTGACCTTCTCACCAATAGATTTAGGAATACCTTGAGCATGTGGTCAGAATCCAAATGGAGTCAATTGTGTTAAAACCCTGACACAAGGAATCATGGAAAGTCATGAAGAAAGAGATCCCGACACATATTTCTGATTAAAAAGAACTATCTGAAAAGAATCTGGAAAACCACAGCATTGCACAAAGTCTGTCCTAAAGTTACTATAAATTACTTCTGTTAGAACAGGTGCACAGACCCGACTGGCCCAAGCCTGATATGATACTAGCCTTTTTATGGGTCCTTGATGCTTAAAATAATTATCAAAAAGCAAACATGTACCCCTATTCATTTTTTCTTTAAAGTCCTAACGATTGACCCACTGGAGTCTCTGCTGCATTTGTTGTCAACATTGTATAGTTAGTACCTTTCAATAAGGTTTGAAAGTTGCCTATGTCTGAGGTTTCTGCAAAAAATAATCCAGAATGATGACTACAAACAGGATCTTAGGAATATGTTGTAAGAGGGCAATCTTAATACAGTCTTGAAGGTTTTGACATAATGGATGAGTGTCTTAAAATATTGTGCTGTGTTTTCATATAATAGAATAGAGTCTAATATTGAAGAATGAATTTGAAAATACAAGTCTTTTTTTCTGTTCTTTTTTTTTCTTTTAAAAAGGTGGAGTATAATTCAAGGTTAGGCATACAAACGTTGATTATTAGGGTACCCTTGTTAATGAGTTATGACACTCCCTCCATTAGGAGTTTCCCTCAACTGACAATGGCAAACCCATCCCCTGAGAGTTTCTGCCTACTTCCAATCCTCTTCTTATAGTATTTATTTGCTTAACGTCTGCTTATGAGTGAGAACATATGATACTCTATTCTTTGTGACTGTGATAGGATAAATCACTGAGTATGATCGATTCCAAATCCATCAAGTTACTGCGATGTCCATATGTTTGTCTTTCATTATGACTGTATAATATTCCATTGTGTAAATGTACCACAATTTTTATCTAGTCCAGCTATGATGGGCAAGATGCCTGGTTCCATGTTTTTGCAATTGTGAATAGAGCAGCAACAAACATACGTGTGCAGGTATCCTTTTTTGTAGAATGATTTCTGTTCCCCTGGGTATATTCCCAATAGAGTGATTGCTGGGTCATATGGAAGGTCAATTTCTTGTTCTTTCAGAAATCACCACCCTGTTTTCCAGAGTGGTTGCACTAGTTTGCATTCCCACCAGCAGTGTAGATGGATTCCCTGTAAACCACGTTCATGCCAGCATCTCTTGTTGTTTGTTTTTATTAATGATGGTCACTCTTTCTGAGGTTAGGTGGCATCTCAATGTGGTTTTGATGTGCATTTCTCTGATGATGAGTGAGACTGAGCATTTCTTCATGTGTCTGTTGGCTGCCCATATATCTTCTTTTGAGAAATGTCTATTCATGTGTTTTGCCCACTTTTTAATGGGGATGGTTTTTTTGTTTGTTTGTTTGTTTTTCCTTTCAGCACATTTGATTTCCTTGTAGATCCTAGATGTTAGGCCTTTTTCAGATATACAGTTAGCAAAATTTTTTTTCCCCATTCCTTGGCCTGTCTCCCTGCTCTCTTGGTGGCTTCTTTTGCTTGCAGAGGCTGGTTAGTTTAATGAGGTCCAACTTGTCTAACTTATTTCTTAAGGTATTGGTCTTTAGGATTCTGAATAAGAATTGGTTGCCAGCTCCAATTTCCATAGGGTGTCTCCTGCGTTTTCTAAAATTCCTATAGTTTGAAGTTTTATGTTTAGGTCCTTGACCAGTTTAGAGTTAATTTTTTATGTATGGTGAGATGTACGTTTCCTGTTTCAATCTTCATCATTTGGTCAGCCAGGTTTCCCAGAACCATTTACTGAAGAGATTCTCCTATCCCCAGTGGTTGTTGTTGGAGGCTTTGTCATAGATGAATTGGTTGAAGAATTGAGACTTTGCTTCCAGAACGTCTATCCTGTTCCATTGGTTTTTGTGCCTGTTCTTATAGCAATACCAGACTTTTGGATTACTGTAGCCTTATAGTAAAGTTTGAAATCTGGAAGTGTGATACCTCTTCTTTTGTTTCTATTGCTAAGGTTTTTTTGACTATTCATGGCCATTTATTTTCCCATATGAATTTCCAGGCCTGAGAAGAATGATGTTGGTAACTTTATGGGTATTTCATTGAATCTTTAGATTGACTTTGGAAGGATGTTCATTTTAACAATGTTGATTCTTCTTATCCATGGGCATGGGATATTTTTGTTTCTTATTGGATTTCTTTGTGTAGCATTTTGTAGTTCTCATAATATAGGTTTTCACTTCTCAGGTTAGGAAGACTCCGAGGTATTTCATTTATTATTTGGATATTTTGAATGAGATTGTGCTTTAAATTTGGGTCTCTTCCTGCTTGTTGTTGGTGCATAGGAATGCAACTAACTTTTGCACAATTATTTTTTACCCTGAGACTTTGCAAAAGTTCTTTATCAGTGCAAGCATGTTTTTGACAGATTCACTTAGACTTTCCAAGTATAGGATCATATTATCAGCAAAGAAGAATAAATTGACTTACATTTTTCCTGTTTCGATACCCCTGATTTCCTTATCTTGTCTACTTGTCCAAGCCTGGACTGCTGATACAATATTAAACCAAATGGGTGAGAGTGGGCAGCCTTGTCTTCTTCTAGTTTTCAGAGGAAATGTTTCCAGTTCCTGTCCATTTAGCAATATAGTAGCTGTGGGTTTATCATAGATGGCACTTACTATTTTGAGGTATGTTCCTTTAATAGTTAAGTCTTTGAGTGTTTTTATGAAGAAGCGATGATTTATTTTATCACAAGCTTTCTCTGCATCTAATGGAGCTAATCGTGTGGTTCTCGTTTTTATGTCTGCTGATGTAATTAATTACATTTATGGTCTTGCAAATGTTGGACCAGCCCAGCATCCTTGGGATGAATCTTACTTGGCTATGCTGTATGCTTTCTGACAGGTGTTTTTGGATTCAATTTCCTCTAATCTTGTTGAGGATATTTGCATCTATGTTCATAAGATATATTGACATGTAGTTCTTTTCTGGGTGGGGGGAGATCTTTACCAGGTTTGTGTATCAGTGTGATATTAACTTTGTAAAATGATTAGGGGAAAATACAATAGAATTGATATCAGCTCCTTCTTATACCTTTTATTGAATACTGCTGGAAATCCATCCTGTCATTCCTTTATTGTTTTGTTTTGTTTTATTTTGTTTTTGATTTGGAGTCTCACTGTGTCACTCACACTGGAGTGCAGTGGCTGCTCCCGGCCTCTGCAGCCTCGACCTGCTGGGCTCCGGCAATCCTTACCCCTCAGCCTTCTGAGTAGCCAGAATTACAGACATGCGCTACCATGCCCAGCTGATTTTTTGATTTATTGTAGAGATGAGGTCTCGCCAAATTGCCCAGGTGGGTCTCGAACCTGCATGTTCAGGCAATTCACTCAACTCAGCCTCCCAAAGTGTGGGATTACAGGCTGAGCCACCAAGCCCAGCACCTTTATTGTTGGAAGTAGTTTTCTTATAACAGAGGCAATTTCCTGGGTTGTTATTGGTCTATTCAGTGTCTCAATGTCTTCTTGTTTCAACCTGAGGAGATTTTGTGATGTCAGAAAATCCTCCATTTCATTTAGGTTACCAAGTTTTTTTCTGAAAAGGTGTACATAGTAATCTCTGATAATCTTTTGCATTATTTAATCGAGAATTTTCATTTAGTCTTTTGTATTTCTGACTGTGTTTATGCGGACATTTTCTCTCTTTTTCTTGGCCATTCTGGCTATGGACCCATCAATGTTGTTAATTCTTTCCAAGAACCAGCTTTTTGTATTGCTGATGATTTACATGATTTTTTTCCTTCTATGCCTGTATTTGAACTCTTATTTTGGTGATTTGGATCCTTCTGCTAAGTTGGTGTTTTGGTGGTCTTCTCTTTCCAGCTGCCTTAGGTGATGTTTTTGGTTCTCCACATGTGATTTTTCTGTTCTCTTTTTGTGAGCTCATAGAGAAATAAATTCTCCCTTAGAATTGATTTCATGCCATCCCAGAGGTATTGGTAAGATGTTTCTTCACTTTGATTTGTTTCCAGAAAGCTTTTATTTTATGTTTTGATTTCAGAGTTGACCCAGTAGTTGCTCAGCATCATCCTTTTTAGCGTTTGTGTCCTTGTGGTTTTGGGGAAATGTTGCTGGTGTCAATATTTATTTTTATTCCTTTGTGATCTGAGAATGTGCATGGCAAGATTCCAGCCAATGGAATTTGTTCATGCTTGATCTATGGCCAAGGATGTGATTAATTTTAGAGTACATTTAATGTAATGATGAGTAGAATGTGTATTCTCTAGTTTTTGGGTGGAATAATCTGTAGGTATCTATCAAGTGCATTTGGTAAAGAGTCAAGCTTAGGTTCTGGATATCATTGTTGTTGTTTATTTTTGTCTCTATGATCTAGCTAGGACTGTAAGTGGGGTATTCAAGTACACTGTTATAAGAGTGTTGGGAAACTATGGGGGGCAGGAGCAAGGGAGGTGGGATTATTGGTAGTCAATATCTGTCTGGGGATGGGGGGCATACTTCATCAAGAAGGGTACCTGCACAATGCATATTTGTATACCTAACCCTTAACTGTACCCCACAATTTTAAAATAAAAAATATTAAAAGTAGAATCAATGTATTTTTTTAGTTTATTTAGTAGTTGTTTTATAAATGCTGGTGCTCCTGTGTTGGGTGCATATATGTTTAGAATGGCTATTTCTTGTTGTTGGGTTGAAATTTTATTATTATGTAGTGTCCTTTTGCATGTTTTTTAACTTTTGATAGCTTAAAGGCTATTTTGTCTGATATTAAGATTGCAACTCCTGCCTTCTCTTGTAATCCACTTGTCTGGAAATTTGTATCTCATCCTTTAATTTTGCACTGTGTGCATCCCTTGTGATGCAATGGGTCTCCTGGATGCAGCAATTAATTGGGTCATGGTTTCTTATCCAGTTTACCATTCTGTGTCTTTTCTGTGGTGCATTTAGTCCATTAACTTTCAGGCTGATTATTGAAATGTGATTGTTTCTCCCTGTCATGAGGTTCTTATAAAGTTTTTTTGTTGTTTGTTTGTTGTCTTTTGGCTTTGAGGTTAATTTATGTGTCTCAGTCATGGCCCTGCTTTGTGGGTCTGAAGTTCAGAGGATTGCTGGAGAAAAGGGGGTTTGGGTCAGCCCCAGACTCACCACTGATCTCTTTGGAGTTCCTCCTCATTCTTTTAAGGCCACGCAGTTTATCCCACACCTGGATCAGGATAAGGGGTTGGTTACCTGGAACACATCACTAATCATGTCCCTCAGAAGTTTGTACTTTCAGTATATTCCCTCTGGGCCATGTTCCGTCCCTGAGTAATTGATCATAGAGATTGGGTATGTTTCTCCATGGTGACCAAGTTGGAGTAATTTCCTGCCCCACCTTCACTATGGTGGTTGGGTACCTCTCTTGTCCTCTTTCTCTGAATTTACTTCTGTAGTCCCTCTGCAGCTCTTGCCAGCGCCCTGTCATGTGCTGAAGTGGTGATGCAAAGCCAGGAATGGGCCGTTTCTCTCCTGCTTCAATGGTGAGGGAGAACCTAGGGCAATAGTTCTTTGCAGCTACTTTATCAAAGTGAAACCTGTCCATTTTTGTTAAAGCAATGATGCTCAGCTTTTGTGACCTGGGAGGAGCCAGGGATGAAGTAGAGAAGCTGTGGCACAAGCTGATGCACTAGGGACCTAGCCATCCTCTTACAATCCCCACTTAGACAGTCTCTCTCAAAATTTTCTTCCTAGGAAAGGTTAGTTGATTTTAAAAAAAGGAAGAGTATATGTTACTTGGATTCTTTGTGCTGGTAATCGCTAGGTTCCAACTTCAGCTTCTGTGGTACCAGCGACTGCATCAGGAGATCCCTGGCTGCTAGCTCCCTAGCACTCACTCAGTCAGTCTCTCACACTCCCACTCACTCACCAGCATATACACAAAATTTTCCATACACTCATTCTGTCACACAGGGTCTCACAGAGTCCAACTGGCTCGATTGCCATCTGCCCCCTTCCAAAAATAAAAGTCTTTCAGAAAACCTTTCCAAAATATGATGGGACAGCTGTATCCTTGAGAGTGAAGAACATATTACTTACTAGAGACACATAGAAACAGAGGGAGCTGAGAGACAGCCAAAAAGAGAGAGAATGACTCACGAAAGGGGAATCATCTAAATAAAACTGTTGAGTTTTCAGTCCTAGAAATACCTGTACTGAGTGAAGTATCATTAAGTCAAGTGAAGAGTTTAAAACTTGTTCATTCAAATTATGAGCATCTTTCTTGGAGGTAGGATTTGACCCATACATGGTTGATGAGCTTTTACATCCAATGAAGTGAGAGTCCACAGCAAGGGATGAACTTACCATATTTCCAATGAAGATAGACTGAAATGCCTAGATCATTTACAGAAAACATAGACAAAAGCACACAGAGGATCATTTTGCATTCACGGATAAGTAATGAAAAAGGCTGTTGAGGAGACTATCTTGGGTTACAGAGATTAGTGTAAATATAGGTTTTCATACATGAGAGCCTTTTGTGACGACCAGTCTGTTCCTTTAGTAGCATCAAAATCAACTCTATTAGAATAGATTCCAATGTCTGGATTCCGACATTCCACCTAGAGTTGTGAGAAACAAAACATGAATTCCTGGAGTTTCAATGCCCTGTTGATATAAATATCTGATCTGATAATTTCCAATTTTTAAAAGGCAATATTCCTCTTGGTATAATACTTAATACACAGTGTCTCCTTGTGAGAGGCTTCTGGTAAGAGGCTGCTGAAAATTGAAGTTGATAATTATAAAAAAATATGTAGCCAAAAAACAACCTTAAACTATTGGTGAGAGGAGTGGTCATCATACATGAATTCCTCTCAATGTTTGGTCATATCTAAACACAATAGGACAGAGGATGGTACCAGATGTAAAATGTCAATATTTATCCTCCAGCTGAGTCACAGGCAATAATGCATGTGTCCTAGAACTAGTGAATAACAATGCCATGTTGCTAGTGGATTATATGTGCCAAGAGGTTCGCGAATTTCTTCAAATTCAATCATTTTGATGTGAATATGCTCGTTTTTAAATATATGTGGAAGATTGTGATAGGGAGAATTAATGTAGCATTTGAGTTTCAGTCATACATTACATAATTTTTTAATAAAAATTCCTGTTAATGGTTGGCATATCATAGGTTTGACTCACAAAATATAGCAGGTTTTCATCAAATGAAAGGACTGAGGACTGTAGTTTTCTGTCAAGTAATTAGCTAAAGTCATCGTTAAAACAGTTACAATGTAAATAAAATATATGATAATCCACTAATGAGTGGAAGCTGGAGAATATTTACCTAAATGTGTCCAAATGGTTCTTGGGACTTGGTTCCTGGCGACATACATCATTACAGTTTTCCAGAATTTTGTTTCTCACTGATTTTACACTTGAGTAAGAATCAACCCTTGCTATCCTTATGTTTCCCCAAGGTGTTTATTTAAGAAAGTATCCGAGTTTTCTAAATCAGGTAGAGTTGCTTAATGGAAAAATACAAATAATATGCATTTGTAATAATCTGGCACATATTATTTGAGTAATACACACAATTCCATATTTTAATTCTTTCTTTCTTTCTTTCTTTCTTTCTTTCTTTCTTTCTTTCTTTCTTTCTTTCTTTCTTTCTTTCTTTCTTTCTTTATTTGAGTTGGATTCTCACTTGGTCACCTAGACTGGAGTTCAGTGGCTGCTTCCAGACACCGCAGCCTTGCCTGCTGGGCTTCGGCGATCCTTCTGCCTCAGCCTTCCGAGTAGCTGGAACTACAGGTGTGTGCTACCATGCCCGGCTAATTTTTTGATTTATTGTAGAGATGAGGTCTCGCTGCCCAGGTGGGTCTCGAACGCGCGGTCTCAGGCATTCCACTCACCTCAGCCTCCCAAAGGCATGGGATTACAGGCTGAGCCACCGAGCCCGGCTTAATTCTTTTTTTTTTTTTGAGTAGGAGTCTCACTCGGTCACCCAGATTAGAGTGCAGTGGCCGTTTCTGGCTACCGAAGCCTCGCATACTGGGCTCCAGCGATCCTTCCGCCTCAGCCTTCCGAATAGCTGGAATTACAGCCAAGCCCTACCAGGCCTGGCTGATTTTTTATTTATTGTAGAGATGAGGTATCGCTGCCCAGGTGGGTCTCGAACCCGCAGGCTCAGGCAATTCACTCACCTCAGCCTCCCAAAGGCACGGGATTACAGGCTGAGCCACCGAGCCTGGCTAAATTCTTTATAGATAAATATCAAAGGATAACAACTACTTTTATAATGATGTCCTTAGATCTCTCGGGAGTTTCATATTCAGAGGCCTCAGATGATGTTATAACCCAGGCTAAGGCACGGGTGTGTCACGATGATCTGATGGATCAGTGTCTAAGCTTCCATGAATCATTGCTTACACTGACTTCTTCTTTTGTATTGTGGCAGAGCAGATGAATAATCCTAGGAGGTGACCAGGATTTGGTGCCATGAACAAAGAAGTGGATTAAACACTCACAAAGACAAAGGGAGTTAAAGCAAAGAACAGGGTTACTTTTGTTTTTCTTTGTTTGCTTGCTTGTTTTTAGCAGTAGGACCAAGCAGTACATACCAAATTAAAGATGGAGTGGGGTTGAAATGGAGTAGCTAAATAGCAGTTAGTTAAACAAAGCAAGGACCTTTTATATTATTTTCATCATGAAAGTAGCCTCTATTTTACAAAGCATGCAAAAAATAACAATTTGACAAATATTTCTGCGGTTAAATATACCACCTGAGGAAAGGGTGATACTATAGGTCACTGAGTGTGTCTTTGCCCACCATCCCATAATTTTAAATGTATGTATAAGATGCATTTTATATGCATTAGCCCTCAACTAGTACTTTTCATTGGACAGGTCACAGGGAGTTCAAGGAATTTTCTTTTGCCAGTGTCATACCTGAGATATTAGTGTTATGGCCTTCTAATTTTGTTCCAGGAAGGCATTTGACAAATTTTCCTGGGAGCTTGTTAAAAATTTCTTTTCAAGCTGGGGTCAGTGGCTTGAATCCCGCCTGTAATCCCACGCCTTTGGGAAGCTGAGGTGAGTGGATTGCCTGAGACCACGAGTTTGAGACCTGCCTGGGCAGTGAGACCTCATCTCTACAATAAGTCTAAATAAATAAATAAATAAATAAATCAGGTGGGAGTGGTAGCGCATGCCTGTAATTCTGGCTACTTGGAAGGCTGAGGTGGAAGGATCACCGGAACCCAGCAGGTCAAGGCTGCAGTGGCCGGGAGCGGCCACTGCACTCCAGTCTGGGCTACAGAGTGAGACTCCAATTTAAAAAAAAAAATTCTTTTTAGTACAAAATCCTCCTTATGTTCTGTCTTTGGACATTGATTATATAGTAACCTTTAGGCTTATCTCCTTTTCCCATGAGTTCTTATCTGTTGAGGCTAAAATTCTAGTCTGCATTCTATCTCCTGCCTCAGTGTTATACAAAATATATTGGAGCAGGCTTCTAATAGCTTCTTAACATGCTCATTTTGATTCTGTTTACAGAATATGTAAGAACCCCTTTGCCACAAAATATCTCAACGATATGCTACTCTGAAAACATAGATTTTCCCCTGGTGATTGTTTAACTGGAAAACCCTAAAAAATACATTTATTAGCATCTCCTATCCTTATTTTACATCAGCCAGAGAAATATACCCTATAAGAAAACTTATATTTTAATGCAAATTTCTGATTAATTTTATGGTTTAGACATGTCATCACTGAATAATGTGATCAATAGGAGTGTCTAATAAATTGATGGGATGTGCACAATATTCCATTTGAACATGAAACTCTTGTCAGGGAAATCTGGGTGTTCACCCATGTTGCTGTCCTTTCTGTGTAACACAACTCAATTTAGAACACAGATGGAAACAGGGATAATTTCAGAATCATTTTTAGGTTCATGCTTCCTGATTATCACGTGAGGCTATTTTAGCAGACATTGAAAAGAATTGAAAAATAGAAAGAAAGAAATAGAGAAAGATAAAGAAACTTGAATTGATGAGAAAATCACAAATTAACGTCAGAAACCTGTATGTGAGAGTTCCAGGCCTGGATAACTCAACAGTATATGGACCCAGGTAGTAAATTGGGTAGTTAATTTTAACCACAGAAACTCATGGTTTCAGGTTCACTCCCCAGTTGACACCCATCATGTGTGGACATGGTGACTTCAGTCCCAAAAGTCACACAAAGATATGAAAATGGACTTCCAGGGGGAGGAGT